>NW_020525914.1:0-37677 GCF_003368295.1 Carassius auratus
GCAGGTGGCCAGTTTCCGGATGACCTCTGTCTGTGAGAAACAGAAATGCACAAACCGATATGAACGACCTGCGTTCATCTTCGAAAAAAAAAAATAACAATTTTGGATGCATTGCGAGAGCAGTTTTTACTGTATTTTTGATCAAACAAATGCATAAATGTCTTTCCCCAAACTTTTTAAGGGTAAACATTTAAGCTACTTGTGACATGAATTGGTGTGTAATGTGAAACAACTTAAAACAAACATTTGGTGAAGGGTCGTTCAGTCTGCTCTTCCCATTGACTTTTCCTTTGGTCTCAAGGTCTCGGTGGCGATAGGGGGTGCCCTCGATGAAGGCTATGTAATCGTTATAAGAGCAGGTGGGACCAGCCAAAATCCCCATGAAATTACAATTATAACTGAAGTACTCCAATAAACTGGGCATTCGTCTGAATAAAACACAAATACAGAGGAAAAGTTGATTTTAGAGTTGCATTAGAACAAATGCAACATCACGTCTAGAAAATACGTGATGTTACATTTGACTTGAGATTGCAGTTTTAAATATAAAGGGCAATGCAACTAGTTTTTAAGACCACAATTACACACACACACAATCAAAAACTATATTCCTTCATTTAATTTTGTCTTTGTATTATCAACATTTCAATAGTAACAGTCTTTTTAGTCTACATACCTTATGGCCAACAGTTTTTGACCCTGGTTTAGTTGATCTTCTTTCCGTGCCATTCCTGTAAACATACACACACGCAAAATATATCAATACCAACACCATCAATCCATAATAAACATCCCAGATCCCAGTACGATAAATAAATTACACTGTCAAAGACCAGAAAAGTAATAAAGACGTCTTCAGAATGGTCCAACTGCCACCAGTGGTTCAACCTTAATATCATGAAGTGACAAGAATACTTTTGTACAGGAAAAAAAACAAAAATAACGACTTTATTCAACAATTCCCCTCCTCTGTTTCTTGTTTATGTACGTTTTTTACATAATATTTTACATTATATATTCTGATGACGTCTTTCATACTTTTCTGGACTTTGACAGTGTAACTTACTTGGCAGTCTATGGGACAGTAAAAAGCCTCCTGGTTTTCATCCAAAATATCTTAAATTGTGTTCCAAAGACGAACTAAGCTTTTATAGGTTAGGAACGACATGGGGATAAGAGATTAATGGCAAAACTTTAATTTTGGGGTGAAGTATCCATTTAACATTAATGATACGAATAGGTACTTAATTAATTCTGTCCCTTTAAGATGGAAGGCATGCATGTAACACAGACACACGTTCAGTTTTCACACACCTGTTCACGTTCACTTAATCCATAAACAAATTTATTTACGTGAGATACTCTACACACGATAGACATTTGAACTGCTGTGTGCGTATTTGAGCACTGAGAACTGATCGTGCGCTGTATATGAGAACTGAAGACATGGAGCGTGCGCGAGAAAGAGAACTTCTACCATTGCAATTCCGTCTATCCCGCCTTCAATATCTTTAAGTTAATTGACAAAGAATTGTGACTCCCGGGGAAAAACGGGATGTCTGGTCACCTTATTCCTACGCCTTTGGGTGCTGAGACCATTGTTTCAGATCGCTAGTTCGCATTTTGATAGTCTATTCATCTACTGTGGCTGCCATACTGAGACTAGATATGCGAATGCCCCTTATCCGATTGCAATCCAATGACAGGAACGCACATTTTGAAGGACAAGACAGTAGCCTATGTATTTTAAATGTCGGGTAGTCCATATTAGTTTTAGCCCGTCAATGTTTTCGTCCTCATCTTTGTTGACGAAATTAACACTGCCTGGGATGATGGAATGATTATGGCAGACTGGCAAGTTTTTGGGTGAACTATTCCTTTAAATACAATTTATTGGGAAATCCTAATGTTTGCATGATTTGGGCACAGTGGAAATCTTGTACGTGGTCAAATTCTAAGCTTGTGAGTTTAGTCTAACACTCCCTGGCCTCCCTCTGATTTACAGAAGTAATTAGAGAGGGAAGAAATGTGCTGTAAATTGACTTGGCTCAGAGTTCATGTGGACAACTCATGAGTCTCCTCAGCCTCCTCAGTTGTTTGTCTTCCTGCACGATAAGACAAGGCAGGGTGACCCAGGGTAAGTGGCTTGAATAATTTCGTTGTTTTATTGCCACCCTTGTGCATATAACAAGAAGAGCCACTTAAAATGTTTTCATTACGGTTTATGCCCAACTCCGTGAGCAGCAGCAGTGCAGAGACAAGAGCTTCACCCACAGTAAGCATCAACATGTCCCAGAGCTAGTGAAGGGGTCACCAAGGACTTCTATGGGGATTTTGTCCTATTAGTGTCCTACAGACCATAGGGAATATCAATGACAGGTTATTCAGGACAACAGGCGAGTGAAACCACTTTATAAGCTTACATACAATTTATGTTACTAAACAAGTAATTTTATATCACAGTAACCGAATATATCACAATATCTGTACTGGAAATCAATGAAAATTGCTTCATCTAACCACATGGTAATGCCCATTTCTAAATAATCCACTGAATTAAATACTTTCCAAATGAAAGGGACTTCATCTCATTTGATTATGTTCTATATTTAGCTTGACTATGAAGACTAAAAGATACAATTATTCATAACAAATGAATAATATGCCCGACATCAGTGAAAAAAAGCATCATGTTATGTAATATAAACTAAAAAAAAAAAAAACACTAAAATATTATAAAAATTCAATATTATTGCTACACCTATTTATAACAAATTCTGCTAGCCCTGACTTTGAATTTTTGCATCACTCACGTGGACATATCTACAATGGCATGATGTCTAAATTTAATTACCACTAGACAGCAACTGCAACACTGCTTTTGTTAAAATGAATGTTAAACTTGCAACAAAAAATTGTACAAAAAATGTTACCGTAAAAAAAAAAAAGGAACAAAAACACTAAACCTGTAAATCTTTATATCATCCAGACTTAATCTACCCAGTAGACATTCAGTGAGCAGAGTAAATCTTAAAGGAATCCACTCTGTTTAGTAGAATCTCCATAACAAAGGTTTGCAGGCCAGCAGCTGAACTCAGCAGAGGACAAAGAAATGCATTTGTGATAACGGTAATATAAGAAGTGCGGTGTGGGGAGCACACATCATAAGGGTAATCTGTCACCCTGTGGAACAATCGAGTGGTGAAGAGAAGGAGGGAGGTTTGTTTTCATTTGCCTTCATTTCATCCCGCTGCCTTCCATTTCTTTAATTAGTTTCTCAGGCCCTTTGGCAGCACATTTGACAATCAACAACTGCAGTCGCCTGGAACAGCATCCAGAACTGAATCCCGATGCATCATTCCTGTGTGTATTCTCAACTTTAACCAAACACACACACATTCACTCACCATCATGGATCTCAAAGGCCACACTGGTTATCTTCTGTGTGATGACCATCATCGGCCTGTCAGAGAGAAAAGGAAAAAGATACATTTTTATAGAAAATAAGGACAATGAAGCTCAGAAACATCCCACAGAAAGGCATAGTCTTACCCCGTGAAATCTGCAGAGTACATTCCGTAATCAAAGACGTAAACCCGGGTAATTTGGCAGAAGCTTAGATAACCCAGAGCGAATACCAAACAGTATCTGCAATGTGAACCAAACAGCAGGTTTTAGATTGCAAGCCATTTCTGATGCATTAATGTACTTATGACCATTTTTCTTCAGATGTTACAAATAAATTGTTGTTTTACAAGCGCTTTGATATCATGAGGGCCTGGAGGATGGCATACAGAGAATTTTATGATCCATTAAAACCCAGAAACAAGCACAAACATCATTTTTAAAGTACGCAAACAAAGAGCTCAAAGATGTTTCTAGAAATGAACTTTCAGTGGTGATGAGGGCTTTTGATCTGCAGAGGACTGAACAGCAGACTCTCTTTCTGTGTGTGTGTGTGTGTGTGTGTGTGTGTGTGTGTAGAAACGCATTATTTTCTACGCTAATGAATGACATTATTACTCTCTATTCTTGTATGATGCAAAAAAAGAATGTGGAAATTAAAATAAAGGTAGAAGACAGAAAAAGGAGTTGTAAAGAGTTGTAAACTGCTAGTGCCATAGAGGTGTTTCATTTTTGCTGACTGAGTTAAAGCTTGAATGCGATTGCTCAGTCTGTATGTTATCTATTTTTCATGGCTCTCTTGACCACTGGATTGTCCAATTAAGGCGCACATTTTAAATTATATAAATGATGTATGTAAAATTATAACGAAAAAACATTAAATTAAGATGAACTACAAACAATTAAGGTATCTGTCAGAGTGCCAGAAATCTGGATATATGAGGAAGTCTAATTTTAGAAGTGTGTTTTTATAGACCTGGAATAGTCATTTTAATTATTAAAATCATAAAACTCCATGGGCAGTTTTTTAAAGAATACAATATTTTGTAGTCTCATATGCAGACATATTATGAATTTGTGTAGAATATTCTATTTTCAAACTCTAAAATACTTGCTACCAATAGAAAGATATGTTTAGAATGATGCTCTATATGAATGCTATGCATTTACTGTAAGTAAGGGTGTCATTTTCCTGTTGCGATTAATTGCTCATGCTTTTATCACGGTTAACGGTATTATCAAGGTATTGAAATTTAGTTTTAAAAAGTGCTCAAACTATAGTATAATAAAGTATAATAGGTTAAATAACACTGAACATTTAAATAAAAATCAGCAATTCAGAAATATATATAAAGTTAAATGTTTTGCACGGATTAAAGTGCAAAAGAACTATAAAGACCAATAGGTAAGATGAACATCATAGCAAATACACAAATCTGAATGGCTATTTAAAATTATTTAAATATGTTTTAGAAAGTAGTGCAGCTGGTTTATATACGGGGTTTCCAGGGTAAGGACTGCATTCTCTGGAGTTTAGCACTATCTACTGTCAGAGAGTGAATGTGCTTTCATTCAACACGTCTCTCACGTGTTCCTCCATGTGCTTCTTATACGTTTACATCAGAGCACACACTCGTCTTTCAAGCAGCATGCAGCGGTGTTGTGCATTTTGACTAGTTGATTGGAATAGTTTTCTTAAAATGCATTTCAAATTCTGAATAATTAGTAATATATAATTATTTGCGTTATTTATAAGTGCCCAAGATAACAATATCATGCATATTTATTACCGTAATATATCGCATTACCGTATACCGGCACAAGTCTACTTGTCACTATCATAAACCTTCACAAAACTCTTCTGTGCCCTCTGATCATGCTTTATGCCAGGTTACTGGTTTTGTTTGGTAGATTTAGCATTAAGTTAACTAGGTATCTATAAGCTTAACTGTATATTCCGCAGAGTTATGTCTAAGATGGTGAAAAAAAGCATAGTGGACAAGATGCTAACACAGTGCATATAAAAACTTTTTTTTTTTTTTTTTTTTGCTGTGCATGCAAACATACTGACTGAGAGTTTACACACCTTCTGTTGTGTTCTGTTCACCTCACATGACAACAGAAGGTCATGAGTCCATGCAAGATCCTTTATCTCACAGAAAAAGCAGAAGCTCCCAGTCATTCTCATTATTTCTTATACACACACACTCGACACATTCAGCTCAGGTCCCCAGATACTGCAGGTGTGAGAATGAAGATAGACGAGGTGTGTGTGTGTGTGTGTGTGTGTGGTTGTGTGTGTGCTTACCTTTCAACAACGTGAGTGTGTTTAGCAGAATGCCAAAAATAGAATGGTCTCAACCACAGTATGTTTCCCAAATTGACACAACCAGTAACGTCAATAGCCTTTCTACTCAACCCACCAATAGAAGACAGAAAAAGAAGGAGGAAGAATTGTTTACCCCAACAACTACCCCTGAATCATCTTAAGACAGTAATATCACCTCATTTGAAACAAAATGTCCCTAAAGGGCCATTTGGCAGAAGACTGACATTGAGGGCAGTTTTATATTTACCATCTAGTAAAAAGTTTCTGGCAGCTGGCAGGAGACAGCAGAGGAGAAATAATGGAAGATTTTATAACACCCGTGAGGAGGACAGTGACTGATGGCCAGCGGGTGAAGATAATGATCTCTTTCTCATTACAATTATCTCTGGGTCAGTTTTCAACTCTTTCATCAGAAGAGATGGTCTGTAAGAGAGGGGACGGCTTCTATCAGCATGGGCCTCAGTTCACCTTACGAAAGAAAAGGGGGCCATAAAGTTTTCACTCACATCTGGGTTCAACTGAATTTAAAGTACTGTAATGGTGTTCACAACCAGATTTACTCCTCTGTTGTTATATATTTCCTAGTGAAAAAGTAGATTTAGCTTTGAGGCCATTTTTGTAGGGTCGACACAAGAAATGTTGCATTTGTCCAGCTATTTCATGGGCTCTTCAGTAGTAAATGGAGTCACTTTAATGTTGCCTTTAATGCAACAACAACTTTAAAGCACTCTTGAGTACTTTTCAATGTTGTTATAGTTATGAAATTATGAACTCACTTGTGCATGTGCTCGACTCCAGTCAGAATCATTATTCCATAAGTAATGCCACTCTGGAGCAAGAAATGAAGAGCATACCTGAAGAAGAAAGAGAAAAATGTTGTTTCTATTAATACAGCACTTTCAAATGATACTTACAGTATATAACTTCTCATTGAAAAATCAAAGGCAGGACCCTAACTGTTAATATGGCAGTTGTAGGAACAGATTTCAACCTTCGAGAACAGCCTATAGTCTTTCTGATAGATGTGAAGGCCAAATGTAAATGCACATTATCTGGATCAGCATGAAAACAGTTTTTAGTGTAATCTAAGCTAAAGAACCAAGATACCTTTAGATGCTAGCGCGAATACCTGCTAAAAGCAGTTTTTGATATTTTATCTTGTCCTCATTCAAGTAGAAAAGCTGAATTTGTATCCCTATTACCCAGACTCAACAAATGAAACTCCCTTTATGTAAAGAAAAGAAACTTATATAGAAGCTTATCTGTAAGACACACTTTAAGAATTTAATAATGGTTTGAAAAGATGATACTAATTAGCAGCCAGACGTTTATCTATCCTTTATTATCATGAGTGTGGCCTATTGATCTGTTTGTCTTATTAAATGAGATGTTAATGAGTTCCGGATTTTAGTCTCCTCTGACACATCAATACGAGCTTGTGTGAGCTGACAGTCACAACACAGACACTCATGTTTCTTAAATTATGTTAGGATCGCCCAATAATATTTTCTGAAAATGCAATATTGTGGTGGAAAACGTGCAGCATTATATAAGTGAAGTGAAATATGGCCAAGTATGGTGTCCCATACTTGGAATTTTTTGTGCTGTGCATTTATGCCTTCCAAGTGCACATACACAGTAGTGAACACACACACACACAAACGGTGAACACACACCCAGAGCATTGTGTGTGCATAACCTTTAACCTTTTAACTGTCACCCCCATTTTTTAACATACACGTGAAAGTACACTATTCACACTTAAATTGTTATAATTCATAAACGCTTTTGAATACAGACCAAAGGTTGGTCTCTTTTTAAAGAAGACAATCTGCAGATCATTTAAAAAAATGAAAGCATAAAAAAGTTATAGAAGTTTAAATTTACTGTAAATACATTTATTATTTTATTTTTATTATATTTTATATAAAATAAATATTTTATAAAATATGTTTTAATCCAAAATTGCTATAAAATTAAAGCCATATGTCTAAATAAGTTGTGTTCCAAATTTGAAGTTGATATAAAAAAAATGTAGGTTCATATGCAATTTTGTTTAGGTGTTATACCACAAAAAGCCACCGGGGGCCATTGAAACTCCATTGAATTTTTTGGATGCATTTGTTTGTCACAAATGTATCAATTTCTCTCTCAATATTATGTCTATGACAAAATAACCACCAAATATGGAATCTTGAGACTCAGACCTTTCCAACGATATGTATTTTGTCAAGATTATGAAAAGTTTTGATTCTAAAAGACCGTAATATATTTGGAATATGACCCCTCCCACTAAGGGGGAGGACCACGCTAAAAGATTTTAAAGTATGGTTTCCATGGTAACGCAGTGTCCGATTTCAAAATGGTTTTCATAAGATGAATTTGGAGTATATAAGCTTTCAAATGATATATAATTTATGATGATTACTAAAACATGTGATAGGGAAAAAGGAAGCGGAGTAGATTTTTTGTGACAAAGGTCAGAACTCCTGTTATGATGTATATGTTTTGAGGTGCACTCTTTTTATAAATTAATCTTTTACTGTTCCTTCATAATTTTTAACAACAAAACATGGTCAAATATCTATTTAGGAGTCTTAGACCTTTCCAACGATATATAGTTTGTCATGATTAGATTAGGATATAATTGTAATATATTGAAGTAAATTTAGGCGTCCCGTATACGGGACGGTGACATTTAACAGGTTAAACCTTCTTTTAAAAAGTGTCTCAATCCAAAAATGGGACCCACCACTACAAATTAATTGTAACCATGAAAACTCGCATTTCTGTTTTTCAAATCCTGTTTTAGTTTGAATCAAAAGTTGTAATGTTGTCTCTCATCTCACAGATGACTTTCTGTTGCACGGAGCTGAGAGAGTCAAACAGGTGTATTTACAACTGCAACATACCACATCATTTGATACCTGACAGTGTACAACAAACGTCAGCTTCAGCTCTTTTTATTGTCCTACAAACCGTTTGTTTATTCCGTATCAAATCTCGCTCGTTTCACACACTGCTACATTTTCTATTGATTGGCGTCTGTTGTATCTTTCTGGAATGTCAGACCAGCACAAATCCTGCAGTCCAGCAGCAGGGAGTACAAGCAAAAACTGGTTTCAGTTTCAATGCGGACACACAGAGAGGGATGTGTCAGTATTGACAGCAGGCACATACTCACCAGCCAAAGCAGAAGAGGGCAAAGTAGATGCCCAGCAGTGTGGCCACCACATGCCGCACAAAAGGACTGGTTTTGCTGGGGTGCAGATAGAGCCTGAACCACACGGCCGTGAGCAGGGCACAGAGCTGACATACTACAAAGTTCACCTAAAAACAAAGAAACCAACAAAAAACACAACTGATCATCAACTGAACTTATAACGACCAAAAGGCTGATACTTAAATGAGATGTATAACTTTTCAGATACGTTTATCACTTCTGAGGAAGAGCTATTTTAATAAACATGTATTTATTTAAATGCATTTTACATTGTAAAAACACTGTAAACATGCAGCTTTTTTTAGGATCGGAGCCGTGTGGACGGTTTTGATGTTTTTATCAACTCTTATTCTGATGGCACCCATTCACTGCAGAGGATCCATTGGTCAGTAAGTGTCTTTGTTTGCAGCTTTTCACTTCACAAGATGTTAATTTATGGACTGGAGCCGTGTGGACTGTTTTGATGTTTTTATCAACTCTTATTCTGACGGCACCCATTCACTGCAGAGGATCCATTGGTCAGTAAGTGATATAATGCAAAATTTCTCCAATTCCACGATACCTGGTGAAGAAACAAACTCATCTACATGTACACAGAGGGAGTACATTTTCAGCAAGTTTCCATTTTTGGGTGAACTATGCCTTATAATTTTAAAGTAATTAGTTACAAATTTTTATGTCTTGCAGAAATCAACTATTAAATTTCATAAAATGCCCATCCCAAGCACAACACAATAAAGTGAAAAGCATCAAGCATTATTCTGTTGTCATTTGGTTTGCATTTGGTAGCCCCGCCCACACTGAAGCCCCATTGGCCCAAATACTGCTACACATATCTGTACATATAATATATTCTGATATTCAGCGTGCATAGGAAAACTACAGCATTTGATACTGGAAACATGTCACTCGCCCCAGGTGTGAAGATTATTATTTAAAGACAATGGAATTTAGAAGAAAAAATAAACACCACAACTAACAGGGTGAGAGAACAACGATTCAACATTGTTCCAGGAGAACGTCAGAAGGTTGGCAGGACTCAGTGAGGTTCCTGCAGTATTTCAGGGCCCTGCAAGCCTTGTGACCTACTTAAAAGACAATGCCTTGCGTTTTACACTGACATGCTTCTCATGAAAGCCAAAGACATCCACAGCGTGAGACTGGGAGTTGTTTCTTGAGTGGAAACAGCTGTGAAGTTTCTACTTCAAATCATCTGAAGACAGATATATATCTTCAACAAACTCAAACATTTTTACATCTGTAAAGAGCTTTATTCCTATGCTTTATACATATTTCCAGTCACTAAAAATATTGCCTTTAAAACATTACATTCAAAACATTATAATAAT
The DNA here is from genome assembly GCF_003368295.1 of Carassius auratus. Taxonomy (NCBI): domain Eukaryota; kingdom Metazoa; phylum Chordata; class Actinopteri; order Cypriniformes; family Cyprinidae; genus Carassius; species Carassius auratus. The sequence goes on from NW_020525914.1 coordinate 10,307, forward strand.
ATTATTAAATATTAAAATATTTAAACATAAAACCCAATACTAAACTCAATTTTAGATACTTCAAGATTTGTATTAAGTTTAGTTTTGTTTTTTGTTACAAACAAAGACAGAATTCACACACCACACAATAAAATCTATTTTTGTCCTCCTCAACCACATCTGCGTTCAGCGCCTGTAGAATAGCACTTAATAAATCCACCACAACAAAGACACCACTTGTTTTTGCAATATCCAGTACATCAGTCAAGCGTGATCTGCAGACCACACCAAGAGGTTTATGGGAGTTTCTTAGCTGCATGCTTTAACTTCTATGTATGTAGCACTAGCAATACTGTATTTTAAACTCAGACATAGTAATCAATATAAATGAAAAATCATGCAAAATAACAGATGACAGCACGGTAATAGTACAAGAGAGCCATTTATCTTTGAGATTACCTGAGCATGGATGTAAAAAAAAATTCTTAACTGAAATTGTGCCCATTTAAATTAGGTTTACTACTATCAAGTCTTGAAACACTTGAAACTGACAGCAAAAAACTGTCCATTATGGATAACTGCTCATGAATGCCAAGCACACTGTTTGATGTGGAGACTGAATAATGCTGGTAAGAAATTGAGTTAGTTATAATTATGAAGGCTTACATAACGTCTCAGACACAACATAAAATAATCCTTGACAGATGAAGGATTATCAGTCGGTTTTGACGGGCTTCTTTGCCAGCTACTATAACTTTCTTTGCAGGCTTCCTGTTGCTCTCTCACTCAGTTTTATCTGTCCATCTGTCACACTTGCAGTAAGCAAATACAATACACTAAATAAGCCAGTTAGTTAATAATAAGTTATAGGAAATCACACAGTTAAAAGGTCAAAAACAGTCATAAATGTGCCATAAATAAAGAAATGGCCTTGTAATATTGCCACAAAATTAAATAAAGTATAAATATTTGACACCAGCACCACGTTCATGGTGGCCCAACCCAGCAACATAAAATCCTTGAGCTATAGCCACAGTGTCAAACATTTCAGAACAAAGCCACAAGTCACAAAAAAGCATTTTAGCAGCATTGTGATTAGGGATGCAAAAAGGTGGAAAGTTTCCAGAAAATTTTGGAAATATTCCAGAAATTTTGGAAACTTCCCAGGATTATTTGGAATATTCCAGGGATTTCTGTAAAGTTTCTGGAACTGTTCCAACCTAATTGTGATAAAAAACAAATCATACTACAAATGAATAAACTAGTTATAGTGCTTTTCCGCTGTGTGGTACGAGTCGGTAAGGTTCAGTACTGCACGGCATGGCTCGACTTGGTTTGCGCTTGCACTGCAGTTTAGTACCAAACCGAAGCGTACTATGCCATTCCATTCAGTGGAAAAGGGCCATTTGTGTCTGCAAAAGAAAGAGCAAATTAATTTTACTTTGAAGTGGCAGACTGCTTTCTGATTCTCAGTCCCCAGTAAACAGAGAGCACATACTGCTTAGATTCAGACTTTCAGAGATTCAGAGAAAAGGTGCCATGAAAGATAACACCAACTCAATATATCAATACAGATTATAAAGCATGCTCTCTGGGAAGTCAAGGAGAGAGGAGAGGAAAGAGGAGCTTGAGCAAACATTTTTACAGAAGAACGTTAAAAAGGCTCATTCACAAGCTCTGCCTTAAAGGGGTCATTTGATGCGATTTCAAGTTTTCCTTTCTCTTTGGAGTGTTACAAGCTGTTCGTGAATAAATAATATGCCTAAAGTTTGCAAAGACTAAAGTCTCAAACCCAAAGAGATATTCTTTATGAAAGTTAAAAGACTCATCCACGCCCTCCTAAAACACCTCGTTTAACCACGAGTCTGACCCCACATATCTACATCACTGTGTGGGAAGATTTGCATAAAACCACCCAAATGTTCACGCAAAGAAAGAAGGCGTTACTTTGATTCTTGCTGTAGTATTGTTGCATGCCACTGCCGCCATGTTGTGGAGACACTGTTTTATTGCGAAAGCGAAAATATTTTCATTTCTCTGATCACAATTGCAAACATGGTTTTATGTTTACGTGTCACAATGTATTGCTGTTTTTTTTTCTCGTCGCACCAGGCCATGGCATCACAATATGGTAAAGGGGGTAACATCTCCATCAAAGTTTTAGGCATTCGGCCAATTACATTACACTGGATAGCTGGCCAATCAGCGCACACCTCGCTTTTCAGAACGATGAGCTTTGTAAATATCTAAGAAAGAAAGGCAGGGCATAGAGGAGAAACAATAATGTACAGCATGTGAAAAATAAACACATTTCATTAAACCAAAATACACAAAATAATGTTCTTGTTTAGCAATTTAGATGTTGGTAAACTTTTGACATTCTGACACAACAAAATGAGCCCATTTCTGTGTATTTACTGCTTTATCATTTTTCAAAAAGGTCTTGATAAGAAGGACTTCTAGTGAAACTATTAAACCTAAATTTGGGTGATTTAATATAATCATATAAGCTAAGTAGTAATTTTCTGTGCTATAACATAAGGGAATTTAAGAAAACTCCTTTTTGATTTTGCATAAGAAGAAGAAATTGTGTGTGTGTGTGTGTGTGTGTGTAAGGGCTGTCAGTTTAACGTGTTAAGTTAATTAATTAATTATGAAATATAACACGATTCAAATATTTGAGCGCAGTTAACGCACTGGCCCCACTCCCAGACCTGTACGTCATCTTACATTTCATACAGCTGACTATAGACAAATATGATGCAGGGATACAACTCAATTATGCCCAAAAAAATCTAAATAAATGCCCCTGTATGAGTTTTTGTCTCATATTTATATCATATGATAACCGATATCACACCAGTAGAGAGAGCAATATCAGTTTTACAGCAATAGCTGTTTTTGCGAAGTTCGAGTGCTAAGAACACGAGTGCAAATCTGATTTTATACAACAGTTCAGTAAATAAAAAATTATTATTGTGCTATATTTTAAACACAATAATCTGTGTTTTTGTTAAATTTTTTATAACTAAAATATCACCTATAAACCCTAAGCAGAAATGTTGTGTGTCTACAAGCAACACAGCTGTATTTAGCTTGAATCTAAGTTTTGAACGAACCGTGTGAACCAATGATTCAAAGAGAGAGTCAATGGGTGCGTTCGACTTCACGCAGCACTGCGCAACCCAATCGCAATCTGACTTGAAGCAGTGCATGCCAGTTAAAAATTTTGTCTGACTTGAGACAGCGCAGATGCCACATGACTATAAAGTGTGGTATCAAAGTACCGCTAGAGTGTTTCGAGAGCAGCCGGCTGACTCAGCTGCCGCAGTTTCTCTAGAGCGACTGCAGGAGCACTGATGACCACACAGCTGCTTCACGATTGGCCAGATCCACCGCATGACAATGATCACGTGTGTTTTGGGTTAGACAAACCTTTTCAGCTCCAATAATGGCAACAAATCCGTGTCTTTAGAATGGTAAAAACATTTTTGTATTGTAGTCGCAATGTTGTATTGAGTCACGTGTATCATACAACACTTACAAAAGCATATATACCCGCACTTTTATTAGTATTTAAATAGCATATATGATTATTTTTAACTTTATTATTGAAAAGATGGCACTGTATTATATAAATAGTGTTTATGTTTCTAACGAAAATGTTTCTGAAACGGCTGTGTATACGACTAATATTGCATTTAATTCACTTCATCAGTGATAAAGTATGCAAACACCGCGTGAGTGTCACTAACGGTCCCATGTCCCATGACGTATTGTCAAAGTACGGCGGATGCCTAAAGCATATTATCCAATACCCGATTGACATGAGGAACTCAAATAACAGCCTTGAACCTGCTCACCTTCATCAATAACTCAGCACGTCTGCACTGCTCCATGCTGACGTGTTACTGTTCCTATGAAGCAAGCTAGCCAGAAAAGTTGGACCTCTCCTTTATTCTGTCTCTCTCTCTCTCTATCTTCTTTAATTAATGATCCTTAATGTGTCTCATTACATTCCTAGTCTCCTTCATGTCCAGGTTACCTGGTGCCTGATCTCCAGTGTCACTGCAGAGGAACCTGAGCAGGGGTCCATCACCTCAGAGCACAGGCTAAAGCTGTCTGCACCCTGTTGGAGATATCTAACTACATCCGAGAATCTGCCAAACCTACAAATTCTGATAAGCAGCAGATGAATCTGATTTCTTTCTGTATGTGTGACTCAGAGGCAGAGGACCGTGCTTGGGTTTGGCTACAAATATCCTGGAGATTCATCAAAGTCAGCTGATGCAGGGAAAGCGAAAGGCCTCTACACTTCATCAGGTGGTGAATGTCACCGCTGAGATGCTAAATGTGCCAATTGTCAGAACAAATGAACTTGAGACGGGACAGAGAATGAATAAAAGAACAGGGGATTTCAAAAGTACTTGGCCATTTTAACAAAAGTTTAAAGTTTCAGAGGGAGAGTTTTCTTGACAAAAGAGAAAAACCGGGGAAAATGTGCGCTGACAAATACCACAAAAAGTCTTGAATGATTTCATTTTGAAGTTTTTAACTATAGGATCAATATTAATTTCAAGCTGACTCACGAATACAAAAATCCAAACAATATCTGTCAGCAAAATAAAGCACAACAAATGTTAATGTGCAAAACAACAAACAACAAATAAAATTTCTGCATTTGTTAGAGTGAACATAAAAGCTGTATATGTGGGATCCACATACATTTAAAATCACTACATTTACAAACTTTCACATTTCATATTGTTCAGTAAAAACGGCTACATTCAGCTGAGCTTTGCATACTATGGCATATTTATGGTGTTCTATATGTTAAATGGCCTGTATGATGAGCAAAAATAATTATAATAATTATAATAATGAAGAATTATTGCTTCAATTATAGCAATTTAGTTTAGAATAGACAATCTGATTGGCCAACCAATCAAAAGGGAAAGTATTTGGGAAACCTGTTAAAGAACCATCACTATTTTTGCAGTTTCCTTTGGTATCGTTAGAGGCGCAAAGATGACACACTTTAGTTTGAAGTGCATCAGCTTTTTGTGGCAATCCTTGAGAAGCCTGTTGCCTAGACACGGTCCTCCTGAAAATAAAAGAGGACACTGAGGTGCAGAATGAAAGCTGCCCGCTGCAGTCATCAGTCTTTTGAGTTGTCACTGGACACATGCTTGGCCTGATTGATTTGCTCTCCACTCCGAGCACTTCTATGGAGATCAAAGCAAAGAAACCTTTTTCATATTTCTTGCAGTGAGATGCAACTGAAACCAAATAACATTTTTATTCTGCATGGGATATAAAGTGATATAGAGCAGGAATATTTTCCCTCTCAGTACTGTGTTGATCACATTCATCTGGTTTAACTTCAAGACCCAGATTTTCAACATCAGTAAGCAACCCAAAATTTTAAATTACAAAAGTAAACAAAAATTCCCTTAAAATTAAATAAATAAATACATTTATTAATTGGTTTATTATTGGTTTCTAAACATATCTTTTTAGGTCGACCGACATTGATTTTTGGATGGCTGAAGATGATAAAGCCAATAGAAGATCACATGATCAGCACTAGTTAGTAAATACCACATGCATAGCAATCATGAAATTAAATAAATCTTTTTTTTTACATAATATTTACTAAAATAATAAGAAGGAAGTAATTCAAAAGGAATCCATTAAACACAAAAAAATTGAGCTTGCGAAAAATAAATACGTAAAAACAGGTAGCAACGTCTTGCTTGATTCTTTAAATCATTGTTTTTTCCATAAGGAAGTGAGGAAAAACTAAGTAAACTTTGTTACCAGTTGCACACTAAGTAATGTTAAGTGTATCCACACTAAGAACCATATTCCAAGTAATTTCATGTATGCGGTGGAAATAACATTAATGTGACGTTCTGTTACACACAGACAAAAAAAAACGAAACTAACTACACTTGGTGTCTAAACTCAGGCGGTCCTGTCAAAATAGAAGTCACATTTCCGACAATTATTGAAAAATTTATGTGCCAAGTGTGACAATTAAAAATGCAAAATATTGACCGATAATAATGGCACTGGCATTCTATTGGTTGACAAATAGTTTTGATTACTCACTCTTGTCTCAAAATGTGCTTATGCAAGAGATTATTAAGACAACATTAATACTTCTAAATATAATAACAGAGCACCTGCATTTTTCTTTCACTGTGGTTTCAAATGTAATTTCATACTCCCATTTTCCTTCCAGTGCCCAGTCACAGATCAAACATCTGAAATCAGACCTTTTTATCAATCCTGTTTCATAGCCATGAGGGTCCATCATAACATTTAGGCAAGAAGCATTTATGATAGGGTGAGCTCTACAACACTTAACCCATTCATCTTCCTAGCCAAATGCCTGACCTTGGCTATGGCATTGGAATTACAAACAAACTAAGCCCTTGATACTACAGTCAAATCTGGAGGAGATGGACCATTCCAATGAGAGCTTCAAAAGCAATGTGTGATGGATATTAAGATTGAATGAGCTTTTGTCTTTGGTATTCAAAGGCAAAAGTTGGTTAATTTGTCTTAGAAATGGACTGGAGTTGGAGTGGAATGGATATCAGTTATCCTTGCTTGCACTTAGCATCAGTTATAGATCCAATGATCTTATTATTACATTTAGATGGATTCTACAGAGCTCTTCATGCCACAGGATTGGCCACAAAAAACTTTCAAAGAAAGTAATTTCATGCAACAACATTTCACAAAATACTTTGAGATAAAATGTCATTTCTTATCAATTGCAAAAATCTTAAAGGACTAAAAGATAAAACAATTAGGAGTCATTTTCGGGGTCTTTATGCATTAGGGATGCACAATATGAAAACGAGTATATTGATGTTATGCTAATAAGTGATAACAGATTAAATAAAATGCACATAATAAATGTTATCAAAAATAACTTTAAATGTACATTATGAAATAATGGCAAAGATCATCTAAATGCAAAAAAAAATTAATAATCAATATCAACTGATATGGATGAATTATTTAAAAACAAGTAATAGTGAATCATAACAGATAACTATTTAATAGCTATTAAAATGTATTATTCCACTTTTAAAAACAGGTGTTCCCTTCTGCTGTGTTCCATCTGCTGTTTATGAAGACAAGAATGCATCACATGTAAATGCCAGATTATTATTATTTTTTAAATATGTAGCATTTCACAAAAAAGACCTTTAGAATAATCACTCGTGTTTTTAAATGTCTCTTATAGTTAAAAGATTTAAAAGGTCAACCTTTGGCTGCACACATAATTCTTGGATAGGCCTTGTTTGTTATGTAATCCGCAAAACAGCAATGTGGCAACTTGAGTATTTGTTTTTCCTCCAGCACACGAGTGAATATGCTGAGTTACAGAGTAAACCGCAGTCTCTAAAACACTTTCACGCTAGGATTCATATCCCCTGGAGACCTGCTAAATTAATCTGCATCTTCTGAGAGACTCAAAGAGCCCACTGCTCCACATTACTCAAAGAAGAATGATCAAGCAAATTCCAAATTAAGAGAGCATGATGCCAATTTAAGAACCAAAGAAATGCTTCTCTTTTGTTAATTCTTTATTTTTGTGGTGTTACATGAATAGGCAATTAGAATTTGATTTTACTGTATTTGTTTTTTTTTGTGTGAGTCTGTCTGTAGTGGTTATTGATAAAGGGCCCCAAAATGCAATTGTGAATTAAACGTGTTTGGAAGCTGTCTGTCCCTTTTTTTTTTTTTCTTTTTTTTTTTTTGTGGGGGGGTTTTGTTTTGTTAAAAATGTTAAAAATAAATAAAGACTTCAATTATAAAAATAAATAAAAAACTAAGAAATATATGATGACTCACTGAATAACCTACACATCCAGAATGAGTTTGAGATTATTTTTAGAGTGTGAATTATTGTTTCCTCAACTACATGTAAATATAACACCCAACACCCTCATACATCATTCACCCTGAGTTGCTTGCGTGTACAACTGTTGGCGCAGTCTACTGATTATTACATTATGAATATGGATACTTTTCTTACAAAAACCCATCGATTCACTACAGGAGGCCTTTGTTCACCCCCGGAGTCATGTGAGACACATCTTTTACGGATGGGCACTTTTTATTTAACTTCTTTTGGACTGAAGCAATGCAACACCTGCTGAATGACATTAAACAGCTTGAAAGATCAAAGACCATTTTAAAAATAACTCCGACTGGATTCGTCTGAAAGAAGAAAGTCATATTCACATAGGATGACTTATGAGTGGGTGAGTAATCTTTGGGCTAATTTTCATTTTTGGGTGAACTAACTAAGTTGTTAGTTGCCATATACGTAGATGCAAATGTAGATAGCAAATTCTCTCTGATCAGCACTTCACATGATTTATTAGTGTAAGCCTTAAACTCAATCAAACCGGCAAAGGCTCCACAGATTAGGTACACAAGAGCTGACTAATGAATTTGGAGGCCTGCACAACAATACACACGGGTGTTATTTGCATTAATGAGGCATGGGGTCTTTGTTAAGCAAAGTTCAGTTATCGTGGCATTGTTAGATAAGAAAACCACCTTCCACTGTTCATTCAGCCCAAGAAACCAACACCTCCCACAGTCAAATGGTTAAGCAGAGCATAAAATGTTAACACGCCACTTCTTGATTCACTAAAGGTCTCAGCAATCCATCCGTGTTCACTGAGCACTGAATACACCAGGGATGCACAGATATGGAAATTCTGGCCAATACCAACTATCATTTTAATGTCATGGCAGATAATCAAGAATGGTAGACAGAAGCAAAATTATATGTCATCTTGGTAAAAAAAAAAAAAAAAAAAAAAAATAGTTTTAAATGCTATAAATGAATTGATTGCTGAATAAACCAGGGATGCAGTAATACGGAAATGTTGGCTGATACCAATAATTATTTTAATGTCATGGAAGATAATCAATAAATGGCATATACTGTACATAATTTATATTCAATAGTTTTGGTAAAAACAAATGATACAATTTAAAATTACACTAAAATCAATAGTTTGAAATGCTATAATTGACTGATCACTAAATGCACCATGGATGCACCTATATGGAAATTTTGGCTGATACCAATAATTATTTTGATGTTATGGCTGATAATCATGCTAGATATTATTGTGTTATTCTATTATATATTATGTTATTTACTCAATACGGTACTATCTTAAAATATTATGCATGACTATGAAAGTAATCAATATATTGATAAATATGCTGAATTATTCTCAAATACTGAATGTCTTAAGAGGATTGGATGTATAAAGGCCCTCCCATTGGACAGTACTGGTAGTTTTCCATTGAACTGCACCTGTGAACTGAAGTATGGATTTCCAGAAGTTGACAGATTTGATGAATGCCTCCTGGGATCACCGCCAACCAATAGGAGGCGGCAAAATGAAAGTTTTCATAAAATGGTTGATAAGGCCAAGTTCAACCATTAAAGCATGCAAATGGTGGGTTAGAAATAAATTGTGGCAAATTGGACAGGCACAGCCAATAAAAAATGGAAATTGCAACTATGGTAAAAAAAAAAAAAAAATTATAAATATGGGTGCCCGGACAGACAAAGACTCGGTGGCTGTCATATGGAACTCCGTTTCTTGAGTTTTATTTTACGACTTTGAGAAGACCATTGTTTGTTCCACAGCAATATAGAAAACTATAGACTATTTTGGTTCAAATTAAAAATATAATAATCTAATATTATATAATATACAATAAAATATTGTATTGGGTGCCATTAGATATAAATCCAAACAAATCATTTTGTTTGGCTGATTACAAACAAAACAAAAGTTTTATTTTATTTATTAACTTAGACGAGTTGATAGGTACCTCCCCCGTCTCAGAGCATGCATTCAATCGCTGTAACCTGTGGCGCCACTTTGCTAGTGTTTAGCTTAGTACCATTCATTCCTTAGGATCCAATCAGGGATGAATTTAGAGGCCATCAGACATTTCCATGTTTTCACTATTTAAAGACGGTTACATATGTAGTTACACGAGTAAGTATGGTGACAAAATAAACAGTGGCGATTTCCTAAGCGGAAGAGCACTTCGCGGCACTTCGACCTCGACGCAGTAATATTATCCCTCCTGAAAACTCCTCATAGGCTAGTGACAATGCCCCTGAATTTTCGAGATACCCCTACCGGAGGTAGAACTAAACCCAACAATGTTTTTCCTCATCTCTAAGGTCTCCCATACATGAAATGGATTCTTGGCTAAAAATATTTTACTGCTAAGATTGTTAAATTAACAGATATTGTTATACACCACAAAACCAATAAAGGACTAAAATATAGCCTGTCCGTATGGGAGTTAAGGCATATAAACTAATGCAGATCAATCACACAAGCTCTGAGAGCTTTGAAACTTGACATGTTTGTAGTCAGGAAGTTGATTTAACTACTAGAAAAGACTGGATGTAAATATCTTGATGTATGGAATACATAGACACATGTAAACACATATCTAAAATAAGCGGACATGCACAAATTCAATATCTATGCAGAATGTTTTCATTTACTTTGTGCTTGCTTTGCCTGGCATTATCATAGAAACACATATGATGGCTTGTTGGAAAGGTGGGGTTGTGCTGAATCCAGCAATATCAAATATGTAAATATATGATAAAAGAGAAGTGTTCTGTCACTCAATGTATGAGGTGTCCAAAATGAATGAAAATGGAACACTGACATAATTGAGTCCAAACCCATTCATTATCAGTGGTGAGGAGAATGTTGAGAAATTCAAATATAAGAGACATCAAAAAATATTAAATATGGCACCTTGTACTATATGGAAACAAAGATTGAAATCGAAAGATAACACCTTACCATAGCACAAACAGGAGACCAGGAGTTTTAACTTAATGAACTTTTTAATAAAACTATAACTTAACTTCACACAATACAACCTAAATTACTGTCTTAAATAAAACAAATGGCAATCTAACTAAAGAAACAAACACTCTTTGGGGAAATGAGCCCTGTCTTCTCAGGCTGTTTAGTTTATTTTCTAGCAGCAACCATTTGGAACATCAACTGCTTTTGGTAACCATTGGAGAAGGGTCTGGCTGCAGACTTGCACTTGCACTCTCAGACACTGCTTCTGCTAGCGACGTCACTTGCAGTCTTTATTTTTTATTTTGTTCTATTTATTGATAACTTTTTGTTTGAATTTCCCAACATTTTATAACAGTTGCCATGTGGTGAAGACAAGAAAAAATAAACTAAATTACAATGTCAATTGCAATCGCTACTTGCACTCTCCGCTACCTGTGACTTCACTTGCAATCAACACAAATCGTGCATGTTGCCACTGGAGACAAGACGCTGTGGTTGTGATTAAACGATTAAAACTAATTTAGTACTATAACGTACAGGGTCCTGCAAGAAAAAGACAAGCACAGACCTTGGCCACAGAACAGCAGAATATGAACGCAATGCACAAAGTCTTTTGTTAAGCGTTTTCCTCCTGTAGAAAAAACCTAACACTTAATATGGCATAATGTATTCAGACACATTAAGTTCAATTAAAAGATCAAATTCGATATATAGTTATTATTCAATGTACTGCAAGTCAAGCAGATGGCTATGAACACAATGTGCAAACTTTGTCCTCCCATACAACATAACGCTTAATGTGGCCTAATAACAGACTAAGATGATAAAGACAATTTAGTAGGCCTAGCCTAGCCTATATGTCTTGTTGTTGACTCTAAGTACATACAGACCAGCAAATATGAACAGGCATTATGCATTAAGTGATTTTAAAAGGATCAACTCCGTACAGGCAAGAAGACGAGTACAGAACGCAGTGCGTTAAATTGTACATTAAACATTTTCCTCCTATAGAAAATCATTATAAATAAAACACATAATGTAGGTTAATGGACAAAGACAGTGATATAAACAAGTTGTAGACAGTTTATTCTATATGGAAAAATGCTTAATGTGAAACTTTGCGTGTTGCGTTTATTCTGGGCTCACCTGCTTGCCTGTACATATTAGTTATGTATTTTAATAAAGTAGAGAAGCATGAGTTTGGCCTTTCTCATCTATGTCCATTATGCCACATTTTGCGGTATGTGAGGAAAATACTATATACATATTCCTTATATTAATGAACTGTACATGTAATTTGATATTTTAATAGCATATTAATATATTAAGCCATGTTAAGTGTTTTTTTTCTACGCTTAGCTAGAGACTTTGTGCAAATGTTCATATTCTGGTGTTCTGGCCATGGATTTGCCGATCTTGTCTTTTTCTTGCAGGACCCTGTACGTTATAGTACTAAATTAGTTTTAATAATTTAATCACCACCACAGCGTCTTGTCTCCATTGGCAACATGCACGATTTGTGTTGATTGCAAGTGACGTCACAGGTAGCAGAGAGTTCAAGTAGCAATTGCAAGTGACATTGTAATTTAGTTTCTTTTTTCTTGTCTTCACCACCTGGCTTTATAAAATGTTGGGAAATTCAAACGAAAAGTAATAAAAAAAATAAACAAAATAAAAAATAAAGACTGCAAGTGATGTCACTAGCGGAAGTGCAAATTTCTGAGTGTGCAAGTCTGAGAGTGCAAGTACAAGCCTGCAGCCAGACCCTCTTGAAACATTTTGGGGTCAACCCCCCATGATGTTACAACTGCAACACACCACTCATCCACATTGTCATCAGTGACAAAGTGGGTCATATTTGGACAGTCAGGGCAAGAGCAAAACCCTGTGCAGGTCAAGCCCACTGAAAGACACTGGCATTTGGTGGCATCGGTGCAGTTTCCGTCTGTACAGTAGAGGTGGGTGAGGTCTCTAACTCCTTTAGGTGCTGGTGCCTTCTGGAACATCACAGATTAAATGCAGCCACCTTCTCTGAGCCTCCATCCTCTACCAACTGGGTTCCAGAGAAGAGTTTTGGCCAGGTGGCTGTGATGCCACACTGCTGTTTGGTACACGGCTCTCAGCACATGTTGCTGGAAGCCATCTTCTGTTGGGGGTGGATTTGCTGCTGACATATCTGTGGTAGATGCTAGTGTGTACCTCAGCTCATCCAGGTTGGTGCTAGGATGCCCATCTTGGTGCCTCTTCTTTGTCTTTCAAGATCTTTGATTGAGTGTTGGTGGTCATATCTATCAAAAACTATAACGACACAGCTGTTACCTTCCTTTCCCATTAAAGTTGCAATCTTTTTCCAGACACACTCACCCAGGTCATTGTATGTTTGAAAGGCTGAATCATTGAGCATTTGAAGAAGATCCATGCCATCAATGATATATGCTGATGGTTCTTTTACACTTGGCAGCTGCTGTTTGTCTTCTTTATGCTTCCATCATCAAAAAACAAAGAGGGTGGGACAAAATCATGTTTAATCTGAGATACAAGATTTTTATGACTTGGGAGCGGGGAGATACGAGGTTATGCACTCATTGATAAGAATGATACAGACACAGACGTCGCTGCTGCCAGCAGAGTTCATCAAAGTCTGCGGTCGTGTCGAGCCTTTTGACAAGAGATAAGGCTTTAAGGGGTAACTAAACCCCTGGTCAGAGCCTGACTCCACCCACTGGCAATATTTGAAAAATGCTGAAAAGTGGGCAGAGCACAGCGGAGATAGAGGGGACAAACCAAGGGCAGGGCTGAGCCGGTGGGGCGTGAACCTGAGACCCTCAGTGACAGATTAATTGACAGCTGCTGTTAGAGTCGCTAAAATGGAGAGTGACTCTAATGACGCAAGTAGTTTTGCAACAGAGCGTTCATTTGAAGTAGAGGACTTTTCTCCCCCACCTTCACCTGAAGTGGAGGATGTCGAGGTGTCTGAGGACACAGGGCCAGGGCCTGAGCCATATCAATTCAAGCCACTGGCTCAAACTGTGGTCTTAACTCCCGGATTCTGATAGGCATCGGATGATGCTAGCGAAGCAGCCGTGCAAGAGAGAATGGGCCAGTCTCCGAGTAAGGCACTGCGTCGCTTTTCAGCGTGAGCTGTGTGGAGCATTACAGCTGTGTGGAGCATTACCGAAGCATTACAGCTATGGATTTTTAACAAAACAAGCCTACTCAAATGTATCTAACCTAACGATTTTCATTTGTTATTGTAAGAAATGAAAAAAAAAAAAGTTATGCAAAGATAGGCTTACTTGGCGCCAGTAGACAGACCTTTTTTCTCCCATAAATAAAACCTGTTAGCCTACTTGGGGCATTTTACATGCACAGTGCCAACTTTGAGTCAGTAAAATAATAATAAAAACAATAATTTAATGCTGGTATCCAAAACATTTAATTCAATACAAGTAGAATTAGAAATTAGATACATTTTAAAACTTCAATGCACATGTATAATAAGCCTAGTAATACTAACCCTAGTACTATCGATCATAACATACTTCTACAGAGACTGGAAAACTGGGTTGGGCTTTCTGGGATGGTACTCAAATGGTTCAGGTCATACTTAGAAGGGAGAGGCTATTATGTGAGTCTAGGAGAGCATAAGTCTAAGTGGACGTCCATGACATGTGGAGTGCCACAAGGGTCAATTCTGGCACCGCTCTTGTTTAGCCTGTATATGCTTCCACTAAGTCAAATAATCAGAAAGAACCAAATTGCCTATCACAGCTATGCTGATGATACCCAGATTTACCTAGCCTTATCTCCAAATTACTACAGCCCAATAGGAGGATATTTGATGACATCTTTGTACACATACGCGAGTGGTTGTGTGGCAACAAAACAAACAGTATAGCGGGCTGTAAAGACGCAACGAGCACTTTCAAGTGAGTTAAGGCCCATTCACACCAAGCACGATAACTATAAAGATAACTATAAAGATAACGATATTAGCGTCCACACCAGAGAACGATATTGTCTGTGTATTTTAAGCGGACGTGGCACGTTTGCTGCTTTAAATTCTCGAGCTCATTACAGCAGGATTGATTCTAATTGGTTGGCAATGTTTTATCGTTAATCAGGGGGAAAAAAATCGTTCTGAAAGTGGTTCCAACGATATAGTTATGGTGTGGACTCTGCTATTCTTTAATATTGAGAAAGATTTTTAGAACTATATCTTTATCGTTATCTTTATCGTTATCGTGCTTGGTGTGAACGGGCCTTTAGCGGGCAAAATCCTCAATATATAAGCACTTTAACATCTGAAGACCGGAGGAGGTTTGGAGAGAAGCTCAAAATTTGTATTGGTGACAAAATCGAAGCTATTCAAAGCCCATATGAGATCTGGGATGACAAAAAACGTTGGTCCGACTCGCCCGTGTCTTGGCCACCAATCTGCTGGGGAGACATTTATTCTTATTTAATAGAAACCCCTGGACCCTTCACTCATGAAAGATTAAAGGCTTTCAAAAGTCTGAAGGCCTATGATTATTTTGTTTCTCGAAAAGTTGGGCCAATCTTTTCTGCCAAACAGAAAGCAGTGATCGTGCTAAAAGCAGAGGTTAGACCTGGCCAAGCAGAGTCACAGCATGATTCGCATCTCCCGTGGGTGATCGCCAAAGAGAACGCCGAAATAATCACTGCTCACTGCGACTGCAAAGCCGGGTAAGTCTTCATTGATCAGTGTTCTTATTTACTTATTTATTTACTGAAAATGTAGTGACTGTTGTACCAATTCAATTGTTTTCAGTGTGAGACTTTCAATGGCGTCTGTACTAATGGGGAAAAATTGTATATCACAGCTTACACATTTCTCCTTCTTTCAAATCCAGTCTTGGAGAAACATGCAGTCGTGTAGCAGCTTTAATGTTTAAAGTAGAAGCAGCTGTCAGGATAGGACTTACAAATGCTGCATGTACTAGTGAGGCTTGCAGCAAAGCACAGCTACAGAATGATGTGAGGAACATAGTCTTGGTGCTGTGGATTGCGGTTTGGGACACCTGAATCAGAAAGCGAAAACTTTTTATCAGGCCCCCAACTAACCGTACAATCGACCACACAGCAAGAGTGAACCATTCTCTTCTCTAAATCCTCCTCCAAACGTGCAAAACAATCAAATTACAGGTATCTAGCGGTGTTTCCTGCCACACGATTCCCATGATGCAACGCGACAAACATAAACAATGACGTCACAAAAGATCCGCCTATTGACTCCCTCTGCCAATGCATTGATAAAATTAATAGTTGGATGTGCCAGAGCTTTCTTCAGCTAAACAAGGAAAAAACTGAAGTCATTGCATTTGGAAACAAACATGAAGTGTTCAAGGTGAATGCATACCTTGACTCTAGGGGTCAAACAACTAAAAATCATGTCAGGAATCTTGGTGTGATTCTGGAGACCGGTCTGAGTTTCAGTAGTCATGTCAAAGCAGTAACTAAATCAGCATACTATCATCTCAAAAACATTGCAAGAATTAGAGGTTTTGTTTCCAGCCAAGACATGGAAAAACTTGTTCATGCCTTTATCACCAGCAGGGTGGACTATTGTAATGGGCTCCTCACCGGCCTTCCCAAAAAGAGCATTAGACAGCTGCAGCTCATCCAGAACACTGCTGCCAGGATTCTGACTAGAACCAGAAAATCTGAGCATATCACACCAGTCCTCAGGTCCTTACACTGGCTTCCAGTTACATTTAGGATTGATTTGAAAGTACTTTTACTCGTATATAAGTCACTAAATGACCTAGGACCGAAATATATTGCAGATATGCTCACTGAATATAAACCTAACAGAGCACTCAGATCATTAGGATCAAGTCAGTTAGAAATACCAAGGGTTCACACAAAACAAGGGGAGTCCTCCTTTAGTTACTATGCTGCCCGCAGTTGGAATCAGCTTCCAGAAGAGATCAGATGTGCTAAAACACTAGTCACATTTAAATCTAGACTCAAAACCCATCGGTTTAGCTGTGCATTTATTGAATGAGCACTGTGCAATGTCCGAACTGATTGGACTATATTTTCAGTTTTTTATGTAAAATCATGTTCTAACTGTTTTTAAATTCATTTTAGTTAAGTAGTTTTTTTTTCATAATTTTAAAAGTTTAAAAATTGCTTGTCTTTATTTTTATTATTTTTATTCATGATTATTTTACTTTATTTTATGTAAAGCACTTTGAATTACCATTGTGTATGAAATGTGCTATATAAATAAACTTGCCTTGCCTTGCCTAGTAATAAGTAGACATTTAAAATACATCAATAACTGATATCATAGTTTAAAATAGATAAAATCAGAGTTAAGGCTTGCTTTATGTGTTGCTCGACGAGGATTTCTCAATCGTTGCGACTTTAAATCCTGAGAACACAAAATGGCGTGGAAGTTCCTGCCGCGGAGTGAAGAAGAGGTGGCGTTACGAGGATTCTCAGACAGTTGAAGTGTCCAATGGAGTTAAGAGATTTGCTCTCAATCTATTTTCAACACTTTAGATTGTTTACCACGTGGGGTTTGACCAATAGCATTGAATTGTGAAAAAATATGAAACAGACAACATTTGGACATGCGAGGATTCTGCCCGTCAGTGACAATATTTTAATAAAGGTGTTCCATTCCAATGTTAACCTGATTCAATTGGATCTGTGGTTCATATGAATTGTATAGTATACTGTGCCTTATGAAATGTATCATTATTAAATGTATCATAAATATAGATCAGCACTTACCTAATGTAAGTTACTTTGCAGTAACCATGAATTTGTCAACATTCTTCTCACCACTGATAATGTGATTTGGACTTGAGGCTATTTTGTCCAGCGTTCTTTCATTTTGGACACCTCCAAAATTGAGTGACAGAACACTTCTCTTTTATTATATATTTACATATTTGGTATTGCTGGATTCAGCACAACCCCACCTTTCCAACAAGCCATCATATGTGTTTCTATGATAATGCCAGGCAAAGCAAGCACAAAGTAAATGAAAACATTCTGCATAGATATTAAATTTGTGCATGTCCGCTTATTTTAGATATGTGTTTACATGTGTCTATGTATTCCATACATCAAGATATTCACATCCAGTCTTTTCTAGTAGTTGAATCAACTTCCTGACTACAAACATGTCAAGTTTCAAAGCTCTCAGAGCTTGTGTGATTGATCTGCATTAGTTTATATGCCTTAACTCCCATACGGACAGGCTATATTTTAGTCCTTTATTGGTTTTGTGGTGTATAACAATATCTGTTAATTTAACAATCTTAGCAGTAAAATATTTTTAGCCAAGAATCCATTTCATGTATGGGAGACCTTAGAGATGAGGAAAAACATTGTTGGGTTTAGTTCTACCTCCGGTAGGGGTATCTCGAAAACTAAAGCACTTTTTGACCATTTGTCACTAGCCTATCATGTTGGTTGTATTGACGGAAGTAAGAAGGAGAGGGGGAGTTTTCACTTTAAACTGAGGGAAGAACATAGCGGAATATGGAAAAACAGTGGCGTTTTCCGTTAACAAAAGATGCGATAGATGCCTCAACTTTTGGTAAAACTAACTGGTACAGAAAATGAATCACATATTGGCCGATACAGATATGACCATAACCCCAGAATACACTTTACATATTACAAAAAAAAAAAAGGTTTCCTCAAACACTTCCCCTGCCACTGGTCAAACAAACAGACAGTTTTGCCCCCCTCCCCCACACCACAATTTATACAAGTAATCAGGTTTATCATAATATTAATAATAATAATAATAAAATGTCAGTTCTGAAACCAATGATCACAAATTTCTACCAAAGAGATTTTTGCTTTAGGCTTTGACCTTTTGACCCAACCATGCACGGCTGGGAAATGGCATGTTTTTGGTGTGAATCAAAAGCCCTGAAGCTGGTGACCTGCTATGATCTCAGAACATCACTGATAAAATGGCTGTCATTTGATGAATGCGGCTGTAATGTGTACAAAACAGAAAAGAACAAGACATCCTGTTGTAGAAGGAACGAGGGAAATCGTCTGATCCAAACTAACCACAAACTACACAAGAGACAAAAGGCATTAAGAGACTTTCTCTCTTTTAGGCCCAAGTGTAACAGGAATCCAGTGTCTGGCAGAGGGCAAGCATTGCTAGCCGAGTACTGCTCACATTACACTCTGTTCTCACTTTAGAGTTATTCTCCATCACCAGGACACCTTAGAAGAGGTAACTTTTCTACGAAACCTAAATCTAAAGTGTCTATATATGAAGCATATGCTACCATTCCATAGTTGGTGTCTAGATAATTTTTCAAGAAATTGGTCCTTTTACTCAGTAAAATGCAATCATGGTTTAGACAAAAATTGTTTGCAGCAGTGATGATAATAATTCATATTTTTGAGCACCAAATCAGGATATTAGAATGATTATTTAAGGAACATGTGACACTGAAGAGTAACGGCTGCCAAAAATCAACTTTGACTTCACAGAAATATATATAACATATAGTAAAACAGAAACAGTTATTTCAAACTGTATTTTCAATCAAATAAATAAGCCTCCGTGTGCATAAGATACTTCTTTAAAAACATTTAAAAATCTCACTGACCCTAAACTTTTGCCTTTTGTTTGCAGTGAAAATGTGTGCACAGACAGCTCCATCTCTTCAAATGTATTTACTTAAATCCTCTCAGTACTAAATCAATATAGAGGCTTACATACATAAATGTAATAAATCATCACTCTTGCCCATTTTGGTGTTTGGTTTCATGGTTTCATAAAACCAGTGTCTAAACAATCCACAAAATCACACTCCCATAATTCTCTGCACCTGACCTTAAGGCCCTGGTTGTTGGTTTATTTGGTATCTCATTTAAATATAGCTACACAATACAAGTAAAAGCTATTTACAAATTAATAAATGTAGACTTATAAAAATGGCCATTTGAGGAGTAAATGCTTGCAATGTAAGCATAATAGATTTTTTTCCCATCTATCATGATAATAAATACTAGTTCACCAGATATGTTTTGATATGATATATATCAATGCAGAGAAAGTCTTAAACTCAAAGCATCCTGTTAAAATTCCTTTAATATTTCCCGGATGAATATGACACCATATCATTGTCCATGCAATGTGATTTCACTGAATTTGTTTTAGTTTGTCAATGTCTTTTAGAGAAAACAGACTGAAAACAAGGCAATTACCCAGGCTGCCATTCTCTGTGATACACACAGAGCTGTGTCTCCAAATCTAGTGAGCTGCCTATCTAGGCAGCATTTCATGGTCATTCCCTGAAAATGCTATCTACATAGACAGCTTACTAGGCTTACTTAATATGTAAACATTTTCCTGTGCAATATATGTGTGTTACCTTTAAGCAAACATAAATGATAACCACAAAAAAAAGAAAAAACACCTTTAAAAATACTCTCTTGGGTAGCACGACATCGTGACGATTCCAAAAAGTGCCCGACACCGTCTAGTGTTTTTTTTCCCTCCCCTGTATTGTATGAGCTATGCCTACATTAATCTAGGTTGTACATGAATTAAATTCGCTAATGTCCACCTTTGTAAATCCTCGAGCAGTCCACCATCCATCTCATCACGCAAATGACACATTTCTCGAGCACACCATCAACTCTATCCGACGGAAATATGCGATTGCCCGGGAAGACGTCATGGATTTTCGGGAGGAAACATTAAAAATGCAACGTTTTCATCGTCCTTACCAAATGTTTTGGTGCACAGCCTGTAAAGGATTTGTAGAAGGACCTGGATGCCAATGAAAGCTGTGATGAGGGTTTTTGTTCCTCATGTACGTTACTTACTTCACAAAATACAAATAATAGAAATGTACCTGATCTAACGGAAGGTTGGTTATCTCGCTTATTGGCTGTAGTAAGTTGGATCCGGTGCAGGCTGATATCGTCTCAGTAGCCATGTTTCGCTATTGTACTAGTTCTGTGCTGTTCTCTATGACAGTGGCAGCCCAGTTCGCCCTGATTCAATCCCACATACATCCACATCCACCTCTGGCACAAGAGCGTATCTCTGGAGAGACTGTTGCTGCTTGTTGCTGTCCACTGCTGGTAACAAACGGCAGTACAACACCCTACAGTCCGCCATACGCATTTACAAATCCTACTACAGTGAAGGCTTGACTCATGAATATTAATTACGCAACTTGGCGTTCGCTCGATCTGATTGGCTGAAAGGCAGACGTTGGTAACGGTGCCAGACTTCACTTTGATGGGAAGCCCGACTCATTTCCACGAAACTTTCGAAAACTTCCTTTAAATTAACTTCCTTTTCGTTTTAATGAACGGTTCTGAACGGTTGTTTTGTTTTAATGGACGATTCAGCTGTTCTCTTTATAACTGTATATCTGTTCAAAAGGTATTGTCTTGCTCCATGACATGTGATATATTGTCATTGTCAGGCCCGTCGCGACCAGAGCCATATAGAGTTATATGCACTGTAAACCTTTTATATATATATATATAAAGTGTGGGTGAAATTAAACTGTATGGCTATGCTGTGGTTCCTGTAGCCTTTGCGTGCGTGCGGTGGACGGGGGGCCTCTATGTCCATTTTGCTTGGGGCCCACAAATTCCTTCAAACGGCCCTGGTCATTGTTACATCTGTTTATAATAAAATAATAATTATACTACAGCTGTTCGCTTTACGCCATCATCTGCCCCATCATTTCCTGGGGATCTGAAGTATATAAAATGTAAAAGCCTATATCAAATATTAATACATATACCTACGTAAACGATAAAAAAGACGATGCAGATAATGCAGTGTAGTACTTCTCCATTGCACTAGATGTCACTAGGTTCGCATATTCAATAGAGAAAACATGAAGCAGAGAACCTAATAATTTGATTGGTCAGACGAGATCACGTGACGTTGTGTTTTGCGTTTCCTCTCGTGATGCGTGTAAACATTGCACATGCACGTTGATCTGATTGAATGTAGCAAAATAATCTGGAAGCGTGTTGCGACGATGGTGAAGTGTGTGGTGCAGGGATGCATAAACCACAATGATCTCAGACCTGAAGAGCAATCGAGCCGTCCGCGCAAGAGGTTTTTCAGATTCCCCAAAGACAAGGCCCGAGTGAAAGTATGGCTGACCGCTTTACGGGAGACTGAGCGCGAGATCACAGATCAACATCAGATATGCGAGGATCATTTCCTGAGCCATCACATCACGCCGAACGGAATCACAGTGGACGCCATTCCTGTTATGCCACCATTAGAGAGACGGGTCTGGAGCTCGTGTGATGAGCTGGAAAAGCCCCCGGACCCGGTGGAGGAGGTTGGGTGCAATGCATATTCGGACAGCCATCTATCTATATCTATCTACATATACCTTGCTGGACATATTTGGTTAGCCGCGTCTTTTGTGATTGGCCATTATACCTGCAGACTACAGCCACTGGAGATCGTGAAAGCTGACTGCAGGTTTTGTCATTCATTATAAGAAGGTGTAGAGACGATGTAAATTATAGATTCAGTGTGCAGTGTAGAGAGCTTCATTCACTGAAACGTTAAAGCGAAGTTTGTGAGATCGCGATGAACTTAGACGAGTGACAGGTGTTTCAGGATTATTAATGTGAAACTGAATTCATACAACCGTTTTATACATTTTTGATTTTATAAATAAGTTAATATTACCTATACTTACATATTAGGAACACTGTTGTCTGATTTGTCAATTAAAATAATTCCAAAGCAAACACAGCACTGTTTCTCCAGTGAGTCATAAGAGAGTAACTTGCTTTGTTTACTAAACTAATGAATTGGCTATTTGAACGAATCGATTAAATAAATGATTCACTGACTTGATGCCACCTACAGGTGGTTTGTTTAGTTTTTAAAAATATAAATTGACTAATTTAAATTGTTTAATATTTCTATATTTAAAGCATTAATTTCATAACATTGTTATTATGAAATTAATTAAAGCCACCTCAGGGAGTCTTGTCAAAAAGTATGTAATGCCATATTTGTGCCGTGCAAAGTTAATAAATAAATAAAACTTGCCCTCTTTAGACTTGCATCCTTTATATATTTATATAACTGCTTGTTTTCTTTAAAAAAAAAAAAACTAACACTAGACATCTTTTTGTACACTATTTGTTTTCTTTTTATTTATTATACAATTTACAAATGCAAAAAAAGTCTTTAAACCTAGCTTGCTCTATTAGAGTCCTTAAGAATGTAATGATACCTTTTAAAAAACTAATTGCAAACATTTATGCAAAGTGTAAACTATTAAGTATAATCTACAAATCATGCAAAACTGTACGACTAAATAAGAAGGGCTTAGCTAAACAGGCCAATTAGAGACAACTACTAATCATTCCTATTTTATTAAACTATTCTTTCATTTCACTAATCAATCTTTTTTTTTTTTTTACACAAGTGGTTAATGATTCTTACAATATAACATGCAAATTTAAACACAACCTATCAATGTTTTACATATGATTTGTATATATATATATATATATATATATATATATATATATATATATATATAATCATGATCATAATACCACATAAACATATGATCATATTTGGAAACAGTGTGAAAAACATTCTGAATAAAAAAACAAATCGATTCACACTATGTTTGTACATTTCAAAGTTTTATTATAATAAAGGGGGAAAAGTATAAAATATACATATATATATATATATATATATATAATAAATTTGCATTTGTGACCCTGGACAAACAAAAACCTATAATGATTTATACATCTGAAAGCTGAATAAATAAGCTTCCTTTGACGTATGGTTTGTTAGAATAGGAAGAATATTTGGCCCGAGATACAACTATTTGAAAATCTGAAATCTGAGGGTCCATATAATGTATTTTTTGCTATTGCTACAAATATACCCAGATGCTCAAGACTGGTTTGGTGGTCCAGGGTCACATTTATTCTTCGATTAACATTACCTTTTATCCAAAATGGTATGATAAAATTAATATTAAACAATATTACCTTATTGTTTAAAGCTTTTATTTAAACATTTTACATACTGAGCTCCATATTAACTCTTTCATGAAATAAAATGTATAAAAAAATCTAATTATTCCATCTAGTTTAATAGTTATTAAGAAGTAAATACATGTGCTCAAATAGCTGGGGAGATTTTGCTATGAAATACATTGGATAACGCTATGCAGTATCAAGTGTTATTAACCTTATTTTTTCTGAAAGGGTGGGCTTGCTGCAGAAGATGATCTTTATGATGTGGAGTTGAGGATTTTGAGGAATATGATGATGAAGACCACAGTCTTCCGGATGATGGCTCACATAACATGAATAGTCAAGTACAAGGACAGTGTCTCAGTGGAAGGTAACACTGTCTACATTAAATAACTGCTACCAAAGCAATGAAACAGTATTGATTATTTTTCCCATCCATTATATAATGTCCTTTCTTTTAGTTTAAGTAGCGATCCCAACATGATCAATATGAAACAAGCAACAGGGGCATCCACCAGTCAAGGTATGGCATGTTATTAAAAGTTTTCATTCAACTTTCTGATGCTGCACAGAATTTGAATGTTTATTTGACCAATGGTTAAAAAAGCTCTCAATTTTCATTCCAGTTCCGAAACGCTCTGAGGTTGCTCTTGGACGGCTGACCAAACGCTTCATGGAGTTGCTTCACTCGGCACCGAATGGTGTACTTGACCTCAAAGAGGTTACTCGAAACTGGGCACAAGAAAAAGGCGGGTGTATGACATCACTAATGTGCTTACCGGCAATCCAGCTAATCAAAAGCACGTCCAAAAACAAGATCCAGTGGATGTAAGTTTCCACTGAATGCTACTTACACAACAAGATTTTGTCCAATGAAATACGGTTTGATTTACACAGTGATTTTTCTATACATTTTCAAGGAATCCATTCAACAAACTTGTGGAAGACAAAAGCTGACCTAGTTTATCTGAAGTCAATGGAGGAGGCCCTTGACGGGCTGATCAAAGACTGCGCCCAACAGCTCTTCGCCCTGACCGACCTCAAAGACAATGCTGAATATCCTCTCATATTTCTGTGATAGTGTTTCTAACAAATGTTATAGAGTCCTTTCAGTTGTTTTGGACTTAACTGCTGTTGTACCTCAGCTTATGTGACATATGAGGACATCTGTCAGATTGGTGTTTTCAAGGACCAGACTATAATAGCTATCAGGGCCCCTGAAGAGTCCAAGCTAGAGGTGCCCACTCCCACTGAGGTAAAGACACGGAGCCTTAGGTGTCATTCCAAAAACTTAGTGGTTGTCAAACGATTAATCGCATTCAAAAAAAGTTTTGTTTACATAATATGTGTGTGTATTGTATATAATTATCATGTGTGTCACCTGCACATATATATTTAAGAGGAATATATCATATAAATTATATAAATATATGCATGTAATTGTACCTATTTTCAAAATATATACATGGATGTGTGTTTTTATGTATACATAATGAATACAGTACACAGTACAAACAAAAACGTTTTTATTTTGGATGCAATTAATCACGATTAATCGTAAAGTAAATATTTTGGTGGATTTTGATTTAAAAGGGAAGACAGTGAAAGGACATTTGCATTTTATTTTGGTTATCTTGCCCACCCCTTATTTGAATAATGATTAAAGGACACTCATCTGATGGCTGGAAGGAATATAGGTAATATGAACTTATTAACTATTTATGTTATGTTCTAGGAATCAATCCAGATCCACTTGAAAGGCTACCGGGGGCCCATCCAAATACTCACCTGTGAGACTGAGGGCCCAAGTGAAGCTGTGGATCCAGCGAACACAGAATCTAACTTGTCAAACCAGCCTGCTTTCTAACACTAGAGGAGAGCCGGATACACACACAACCATTAATATCAGGTTAGCCGTATTCCACACCTGGATGCATTGTGGCCAATACGGTTTAAAAGTTTCGGGTCAAGAAGTTTTTACATTTTTAAGAAATGGATACTTTTCTTTAGCAAGAAGGCTGTAAATTGCTTAAAAGTGACAGTAAAGATATTAATGATGTTACACAAGATTTTATTTCAAATAAAAGCTGTGTTCCTGAATTTTCTATTCATCAATGAATCCTGAAATGTAATCCTGAAAATACAGCTTTGCTATCACAGGAATATATATCTAATATTTTAAATAAAATGCAGCCTTGGTTAAGCAAATGCGACTTTCAAAAACCCCAAAAAATCTTACTGATCCCGAACATTTAAAATGGTATTCGCTTTTAAAGAACAAAAATATCCAGTAAACAAACCAATCTCAGTGCTTGTGGATGGTCACTTAGAAAAGTCCTACATTTGAGACCTGCGTTATGCAATGGACAATGGACGTTATCTACGATTCAACAATCATTCATTTTTAAAGTGTAGAAATGTTACAAATATAGCCAATATCTCATTGTAGCAAAGGCATCCAGAAAGTTTAAATTTCAGCGGCAGGAAGATAGTAGTGCAGCAGAGCATTTTTTGTGCCCGTTGTGTTCGGCTTCCTCAAAGTGCAAACTCTGTGCTGAGCTTTCCTTATTTTCCACGGATGAAGAAAGACGGAAAAAGTGTAAATGCAACATTCGACGCAAGGATTTAATTCACACTTCCCATATGAGAGTCTGCAGTCGTCATTTTCAAGAGAGAAGATCTGAAAGAGCCGTTGACTCCTAAAGCGGCGCCGCTTGCTGAAGAAAGGGACTGTACCCTCCTTATTCCAATGGAACAACTACTCTGACCCAGCACCACTGCAGAGGGAGAAAGGCTTTCCTGCCCGCTGTGGACCTCTATAAACATGAGAACTGTTCAGTTGCAGCAGTTGATATTGCATTGGATAGGGCTGCAGAATGACTGACTGAACGTTTTTTCCCCATTTGTTTTTGCAGATGTTTTAAATACTGTAACAGCTGTGCAAAGCACTTAAGGATCTAAAAGAAGAGCTTTGCTTCTTTGAGAAAACATCCCATCCTAACAGACTTTGTTGGCCTTTTTGGAGAGACCACTGTGAATATATATACTCTGCTGGGTTAAAGACATCTCGTGGAGATTTTGATTTGTATTTTAAACAGTTTAAAAGTATTTTTTGTATAACAGGGTTTTTTTTTCTTTCGATCATCTGACTATGCTGTAAATTAATCAAATCTGTGGTGCTCGAAGACAGACCTTGGACCCCTGTTTCAGTATGACAAGATGTCCCGTTTATGGGAGAGTGCTTTGTAAATGTATGCTACGGTTCAAAAAGTTTGAGGTCTGAGATTTTTTTTTTTGGAAGGAAATTAATACTTTTATTCAGCAAGGACACATTAAATTAATCAAAAGTGACAGAAAGACATTTTACAATAGTGCGAAAATTTGTATTTCAAATAAATGCTGTTTCTTTTTGAACTTTCTGTTCTGTTCCTCACAAAGAATCCTGAGAAACAACACTATGGTTTT
>NW_020525915.1:0-65000 GCF_003368295.1 Carassius auratus
ACAAAATAAATAAATATTAATACAATAGAAAATTAAGAAAAAATTAATATTTATGAATACATTTTGATACCAAATATAGGCATCACTGCTTTTTCTGAAAAATAAAAATCTACATTCTAAAAACTTTAATACAAAAATATATAAAATGAACAATTAAAAAAATGTAATTAATGCATTCATTATTTTGATAACAACAGGATTATAAAAATGAATAAAAATAATAGGAAAATAATAAAATTAATAAAAATTTATAAAAAATAAGTAAATACACATTTTAAAAAAAGTTATTTGTATTTTAGACATTAATTCTGCTTATAAAAATCAAGTCTTGATTAAAAAAAAAATGTTTTGGATAAAAAAAAAAAAAAAAAAACGTGAACAGATTACTTAAAAATATATAATTTTATTACAAAAATTCTGTAGATCATAATTTGTCATCTATATCAATGTATGAATCCAAACATCATATGGACTGTAAAAGAAAATCAATGATTCGATCGTGGTCGATTTAAAAGCTCCCTTTATTTACCCCCAACAGGAGAAGCACTCTACAAACAGGTTTCAATGTGTGTCTGCACTGACCTGTAGCTCAGAAACACTTGCTCTAGATGAGACCTGATCTTCCACATCAGATCGTTGTAGAGCAGCTCCGAGTGCTGCTGGCACACACACTTATAAACCTGACTGGAAGAGGAAACAGAAGGACGTATTAAATCTCAGATGAGCAGCACGTTCAGACTCGTTCAGGAGTGAAGCATCACTGACCTGTAGATCTGTTCGTATGAGATGGAGATGTGGTCCATCGGGCTTTGAGTGAGCAGATGCTCAATGGCTCGCTCAAGTTTTGGCCAGTAAACCGTCTTGTATTCTTCTGCTGTCATCACGTTCAAGTCTAGACATCGTCAAACAAGCAGAAGCAACACGCGTGACACTTACTGCTGAAAAACTAGCCTCTATCGCTTACACAAACAGTATTTTTGGCAGTATAATTGATGGTATCAAACAGTAATACAGTATTGCAGTAATCACACATATATAAAATATTATATATACAGTCTTTCAAAGTTCGGAATCGAATCAATTTTTTTAAAGAATTTAAATTAATACTTTTATTTAGCAAGTATGTGTAAAATGGTTAAAAACGGATGGTAAAAGACATGGTGATGCTCTTCTTTCTAAGTTTTTATTCATCAAAGAATCCTGAAAAAGTATCACAGGTTCAAAAAAAATTAAGCAGCACAATTGTTTCCAATTGATTATAAATCAGAATTATTTCAGAAGGATCATGTTACATTGAAGAACGGCTGATGAAAATTCAGCTTTGCATCACATAAATGAATTATATTCTAAAGTATAATAAAATAAAAAAAAACTTGCGTTAAACTGTAATACTATTTCACAGTATTACTGTTTTTTTTCCCTCTAGTTTTGATCAAATAGCCTTGATGAGCAAAAAGATACTTCTTTAAAAAACATTAAAAATCTTGCTGATCCCAAACTCTTATGTAAATAAAAACATATAAATAACAAACATCGTTTAAATTATTTATATTTTGCTTTACAAAAATTTTACACAATCAATACAGTTAATGAGAAGTAATATTTATTAACAAATTTAAATCAGAATAGAGTGCTAGAACAGAATGCTAGAGTTAGAGGGTCAAGTCAACAAATAGATAAAATAGAATTAGAACAGAGTGCTAGAGTTAGAGGGTCAAGTCAACAGATAAAATAGAATTATAACAGAGTGCTAGAGTTAGAGGGTTGTCAACAAATAGATAAAATAGAATTATAACAGAGTGCTAGAGTTAGAGGGTCCAGTCGACAAATAGATCAAATAGAATTAGAACAGAGTGCTAGAGTTAGAGGTCAAGTCAACAAATAGATAAAATAGAATTAGAACAGACTGCTAGAGTTAAAGGTTTAAGTCGACAAATAGATAAAATAGAATTAGACCAGAGTGCTAGAGTTAGAGGGTCGGGTCGACAAATAGATAAAATACAATAGAACAGAGTGCTAGAGTTAGAGGGTCAAGTCAACACAGATAAAATAGAATAGAATAGAGTGCTAGAGTTAGAGACTTAAATAAAGATTGAAGTGTTTTTAGTTATTTCTAAGAACTCAGCTGCTGGGATGGAGTCGTGCAGCTCATTCCACCAGGAAGGAACAGTTAATGTAAAAGTACGTGAAAGTGATTTGTGCTTCTTTGAAATGAACAATAAAGTGACGTTCACTTTACGAACACAACCTTCTAGAGTCACATCACATGCAGAGGCAGTGGTGGTTTTGAAGGTAACATTAATAACTTGACTTTGATGCAAGCAGTTACTGGTAGCCAGTGGAAACTGATAAACAGGGGTGTGTTGGTGTAACTTACGGAACTTGGCGGTGGAGTTGAGCAGCAGCGCAGAAGTGGACTCACAGGTGTCACTGCTGGGAGTCGTGGTCCACACACACCTGTGTAGGTGAACACACACTCTCAGCCTGCGCGCGACAGTTATGATTATCATCCTCGACCCCCTGCATCTCCTCCATGCTGCTCCGCACTGAGAGAGCTTTAGCACTCCATGTCAGCTCGAATCCGCTTCAGCTCAGCGATGACCGAAGCATGTTTACTGCTTCAGTTTCACTCCTGGATATTTTGTTGTCAATCCGAAACGAGATCCGACACGGACTTCCGTTAAATGGCGGATGTGTCAGAACAACAGCCCGCGTGTCAAAATAAGAGTCCCTCGTCGGTTATAAATATTGAATATTTGATCACATACGTGTATTTAATTTTATTATAGTATTAATAATCAGTATTTATTTCTTAGCTTGCTATCCCCTCAAACGTTATATTTACATTACATTTAGCAGATGCTTTTAACCATAGCGGCTTACAAACGTGACCCTGGACCACAAAACATATAAACGTCATATTTATCATGAATAAATAAATTTACCATTGGTGTATGGTTTGTTAGGATAGGGACAATATCTGTCTGGGATACAATTATTTAAAAAAAAAATCTGAAATCTGGGGGTGCAAAAAAGAAAAGAAAAAAGACCACCGAAGTACTAGAGAAGCATTTAAAACAAACAAAAGAGCAAACATGAAATTAATCTTAATATCTTGCCTTTTCTATTGCAATTTTCTTAGCTTTAAATAAATTGTAAGCAATTAACAACACACTCTATGTCTTAACGAATTTATTATAACTACGGTATATAAATATCAAGCTAAATCAAATTGTATTATGTTGCAAAAAACCCAATACTATATTAATTAAAAATAGTTAAATAAAATATAACAAAATTAATAAAATATTACCAATTATTAAGAAATAATTACCAAGTTAATAAGTGATATTTATTAACACAAAAATGCATTAAGTATTTAATATAGGCATTATTCATGTATTTTTTTTCCAACAATATCTTTATTTATTTTCCAACAACTGACATTTACATATAGCCATTAGAACTCAAACCTCTTGCCCCAAACCCCGCGGAACCTTGTCCATCAGCTGACCAAGACATGACATCACAACACAAATAATTAAATAAAAATAAATAACTAAAGACAAAGGAAATTGAAATACACAATAAAGTAATAAACAAAACACTACATAAGTAAATAAAAATGGAGAAATTACAAAACCTACCGTGCACAACCATTCTCACCAGTGTGCACTACACATGAATCAGAAATTCAAAATCAGACAGTACACCTTTTCCCCAAATGAACTGCAGGAGGTTACTTATGGGTCGTCCCCAGATATCTCCCCCAAACAAGACAAGTTTTTATTAGCAAGGAAGTTATTAAAGGGGCCCCAGATATTATCAAAAATTGGTTGCCTTCCCCTGATTGTATACGTAATCTTTTCTAAGGGCAGAGTTGCTGTTAATTCTGAAAGCCATCTACCTATCCTTGGTCTATCCACCTCTTTCCAAGCAATTGCAATGACTCTTTTGGCCAACAACAGACCTATATCTAAAAATAATCTATGCTTCTTTCTTATGTTACAGTTAGCTGGGTAGATACCCAATAGAAAAATTTTTGGTTCTAAATGTAGTTTTATCTCTAATATTTCCTCAATACACTGTTCACTTCTCCCCAGAAATCCTTTATTTGAGAACACTGCCACAAACAATGGAAGAGTGTGCCCTTTTCCTTGTCACATTTTATGCAAACATCTGGTATGTCATTATTGAATTTATTAAGTTTAACTGGGGTCATATACGAACGCATTAACCAGTTGTACTGCAGAAGTTTCAAACGTGAGTTCACTGTTTGTATTTGTGCCTTGGAGCACGCCCTCTCCCACTCCTCAATGGAGATATTCTCCTGTAAGTCCTCTCTCCAGGACTCAAGTTTACGTACTGACGTTTCTGAAGATTCACCAACCAGTTCATTATATATTTTGGAAATTATGCCCCTTTCCTGGCAATCTCTCACCATCATTTCTTCGAGCTTTGATAGACTAGGAATAAACAGGGATTGATTTTGTTGAGTTCTAATAAAATCTCTCAGTTGCAAGTATCTAAAGAACTGACTGCGAGCTATGTCGTACTTGACAACAATTTCATCAAAAGACATCAGATGTGTATCATCAGGACTATAAAGATCTCCTATTTTTTGTAACCCCTGTTCCGCCCAAATTTTAAACCCCCCCTCACCTCTTCCTGGGGGGAAGTGATCATTTCCCCATATCGGACTGAATACTGAGAGCGAGTCAGATACTTGGAGATATTTCTTAACCTGTTGCCACACGCCAATCATATTTTTGGCCATAGGATTCTTTGTGTTATTTTTGAGTTTCTTAGACTTAGCTGAGTACAGGTAAATGGGCAAAGGCAACTTCAATGCACCACCTTCCATTTCTCTCCACAGTGGCACATTCTCCTCAGAGAAGTAGAACATCATTGTTCTCAGTTGCGCCGCCCAGTAGTACCAAAGTGGGTTTGGGCATTTAAGCCCTCCTCTATTCATGTATTTTATGTCTTAATGGATTTATGTATTTTTTAAACAACACACGTGCTAGATCTCACTTAACTTACCTACAACAATGCTAATATATAACACTATATTTACATATTAAAACAGGCGTTTTCTGACAAAACAAGTCTGCAAGTCAGTTATTTTTGCTAGTTGTTGCAGTCAAGATGCTATTTAAAGTCATCTATTTCATCCTTTAACATAAAACTATAATTGAAATTAGCTTTAATAACTTGTAACCTCATAATTCAAACATGCCTAAAATCTGCAGTAAATGTAGAATACAGTACTTTATGAAATAGTTTAGAAATGCTACTTAAATATCTCCAGCTGGCTATTCTTATTCTTTATCTACTATTCTTAATTAAAACTTGCATGCATCACGTACAGTGTTTAGCTCAAGGATGAGTGGTGAGAGTCAAAAATGCTGTATTTGGTGACAAAGTATTAATTTACTCTTTTGCAGCATTGCCAATCAAACACAAAATCTGACATGAACATTATTATTTTTAAACATTAAAGAAATGAGACCAGAACTGCATCAAATGCATGAAGGAATCATGAAGTCATGTTGATATTATAACTTAACAGTGTTAGAAATATTTTAATGCTGGGTCACTGCATTTATAAAACCAACCAACATCAACAGGCACATTAACCAATAACTGATTCAGAACTTACTAAGTGCTTGAGGACAGGAACCAGACGAGTGTGAATGCATGTAAATAATGTCTTTCTATAGGAAAAACTAATGGAAAACATCAGACTTTACTGAGTATTAAAGACGTAAACAGTAGGCTGATCGTAGCTGCCAAATGTCTTGGTGCACATTGTGTAAAACATGAAAACGATACAGAAAAAGTGTTCTTTGGTTTGAAAAACATTCCCTTTTTTTTTTATCCCAAGCAAGTACATGGCATGTTCAGTTCTCCGGCAGAAACATTCACCCGAATGAAACACGTATTTAACATCTAAAAATGCAAAAATACAAAAAAGGCTGCTGGTGAAACAAAAGAAAGGATAACAAGCCGAACAAAAGAAAGAAGTCGCATGCATTAGAAGACATCGCAGACGTTTAGGAGCGAGGAGGTACAAAAATATATAAAACAGACTTGAGGACATTAAACGCAGCGAGTGCTGGTGAGTTACTGTGTGGATTGTGGCTGTGTTTCTGCAGTGCAGTGTGTTTGAAGGAGTGTGTGTTCACGCTCCTGTAGTGTCTCTGTGTCTTTGTCTGGGTTTTCTTCCTCGACGTCGCTGTCGCAGGAACTGGACGACTCGTCCTCTGAACTCGAGTAGACCTCGGCGCCGTGGAAGACGTAGCGGTTCGGTGCTTGGAATAAATACTGCGAGGCTGCACAACAGACAAACAACAAATGAGTGAGCGTGCAATGATGATAAACATCTGATAGATTTGGTTTTCAGTATCTTTTATACAACGAACGGGGACTCAAACCACCTAATGTGATTTTATCTCTAAAATACAATAGAAATAACATCCTAATCTAAATATAAATTATATAAAATTTATCATAAAGCTATCTTTATAAAAAAAAAAAAAAAAAAAAAAAATTATATATATATATATATATATATATATATATATATTACTTAATTTAATTAAAATGTTACAATATATTAAAATAATAAAAATTAAATAAACAATAAATAAATAAACCGGTTTACATATACAGTAAATACAAAAACATGCATGCATATATTTAAGAAAAATATGTTAAGTTTATAAGTTCAATATAATAATATATAATATAAAATATAAGAACATAAATGTATTCATAAATAATAAATATACACAGTAAACATACATATAATATGTAAAAAAAAAAAATATTTTGTTTGCGATTAATCATTTCACAGCACTAATTATATATATATATATATATATATATATATATATATAAATAAATAACAAAGATATATTATATAATACAAATAGAAATGTAATAAATGAATATACTACATAAATTATTATTATTCTAATTATTCTATTTAATTTTGATTAAAGTTTAATGTGATAATTTGTGTGTAGTTTGCAATAAGATGCACTAATAAATCATTAATAATGACAGCAGGAACACCTCAAAAATGTGTTAGAAATAAAATAAAACAGACTTTACCTCCGAGTCGTCTGCTGATTGGACTCTGCCAGAGTCGTCTTCTCCAGCATCGTCTTCTCCGCACGTCAGCATGCGGAGGATCTGCTGTCTTCAGATAATGTTCTTTCGGCTCTGAGTTAGTTTCTGGTGAAGGCTCTGGACGAGGACTTGTTCTTCCGGCTGCTGTCTGCGCTTCCTTCTTCTGGAGAGACGGTGCCGTGTCCTCTGACGCTCCTGTGGACGGTTTCTCCGTGATCTGGCTGAGACGGGACGAGTCGTAGCACAGCTGCTCGAAGTCGCCCCCCAGACGATGGCAGAGTTCGTTCACGATGACGTCACAGTCTCCGAGCAGCTCCACGTCGAAGTTCAGGTGCGGCAGCGGCTCGCGGTTGATCAGGACTTGAGGGACATCATGAGGTACAGAGCCTTCAGAGAGACACACAAAACAAATATCATTTCACTTTGTGTCTCTGGAGCATGAAAGCAGTCGTGAGTCTCTGGGATGTATTTGTAGCAATAGCCAAAAATACACTGTATGGGTCAAAATTATACATTTTTATTTTATGCTAAAAATCATTAGGATATTAAGTAAAGATCATGTTCCATGAAGATATTTTGTAAATTTCCTATTGTAAATATATCAAAAATTATTTTTGATTAGTAATATGCATTGCATTCATTTGAACAACTTTAAAGATGATTTTCTTAATATTTAGATTTTTTTTGCACCCTCAGATTCCAGATTTATTAAATTAAATTAAATTTTATTTTATTAAATTAAAAAAAAAAGCATTTAAATACATTTAAAATGAAATAAAAATACAATTACATTAAGAATATTATTTTAAAAATATTTAAAAATATTATAACAAATATATTTCATTAAAATTACATAATCTGGGCAAAGAGTTTTTGAAAACCTTTACACAAATAAATATCAGATTGCTTTGGTTTAAGCATCTTTTGCATTAATATTATTTTTTCTTAAAATAAAAAATAAAAATACTATAAATGAAATATATTTAAATTTTTATAAATTAAATTATATTTATTTTTTATTTGATGAAATTATATTTTAAATAAATAATAACAAAATATTAATTCAATATATTAATATTCAAAGTAAAGTGTTTAATAATACTAAAAAAGCATTATCGAAATTCCAACATGTATGCAATCTTAAAACAAAATGTGACAATTACTTTTAAAAAAGATTTAAGAATATTTTAGAAGAATATTTAAAATAAATACATTTCATAAAAAAGGAAAAAATGGTAAAGTATTACCTTGTTTACCTGCATGTGACAATTAATCAAGATGAGAGACAGTGAACATGGAAATGTGTTGATAAATAGTTAAAATAATAACTCAGAGGGACTAAAATAAGAAAATATTTCAGATCAAAAGGGTTTAGCTGACAAAAATGCTGACGATACCTTCTTTCGTATCCATTAAATTGCTGAGTAACCTTTAAAACCTGATGCATTACATCTGAATAAACTCAACATAGAAATTCCTAGCCAAAAGGTTCTGGGTTATCATGATATGATCAACTGCAACAGATTTATTTTCACACTCGACAGCAACCCAAATTACTGCAGACGCAGAATAAACAAGAGGAGAACGCACTGGGAATGAGAGCCACCGGCCGGACTTTCAGTGAGGAGCCGATGACGATCAGAAGATCCACCTCATCTTTATCCTGCTTCATGGCTCGGTGGAAGAACTCCGGAAGGTTCTCGCCGAAGAAGACGATGTCTGGTTTCATGATGGCGTAGGGGACATCTGCCGGACACCTCGGACAGTGAGGAACAACCTGCAGCAGAACAACGAGCAGCAACACAACCACAAGCACATATTAAAGGAACAGTTCACCCAATGAAGACATGCTCAGGGCATCCGAGATTAGGATGAGTTTGGAGGAATGTAGCATTGCATCAGTGTCTCATCAGTGGATGCTCTGCAGTGAATGGGTGCCGTCAGAATGAGAGTCCAAACAAGCTGATAATAACTTTAAAACATTGCTTCCAGCTAAAATATTCCAGATGTTAGCTGATGCGCTGTGGATTATTATTGTGATGTTTTTATCAGCTGTTTGGACTCTCATTCTGACGGCACCCATTCACCGCAAAGCATCCATTGATGAGACACTAATGCAATTTCTCCAAATCTGACAAACTCATCCTAACCTTAGATGATCTGAAGTTGGTCGCATTTTCAGCGAATCTTCATTTTTTGGGTGAACTGTTCCTTTAAATGTTCATACTGGAGCATACCTGGTTGAATATATCCTCTCTTACGGCTTCACAGTCAACCTTATGTTTACAGACAAGACAGGAAGCAGTCGCAAAGGAGCCTAAAACAATTAGTAAAAGACAGAGGATAATAAAAGAGTCTAGATACTGACAGTATGATGGATATCTATGTGTAACTGAGGAATTATGAGCAGATGTACCATGACACTGAATGATGTTCTGGATCCCAGACACCTGCTCCAGCGTGTCGATATTCTGAGTGTAGTTCCTTAATAACCTTCCCTCCTTATCCAGCATCGAGATGAACCTGTGACATGGAGACGGCTGGAACTGTCCCGGGTAGATTTCCTGCAGTACAAGCAAACGGAGAATATTGTTATTAATGCAATTTTTATACATTGATGAATGCAAATGCATACTACCGTTCAAAAGTCTGTGAACAGAACAATTTTAATGTTTCTATTACTCATCAAGGCTGCTTTTATTTGATCAAAAATACAGTAAAAATGTGAAATATTATTACAAATTAAAATAGCTTTTTTCTATGTGAATATCTGTTAAACTGTAATTTATTTCTGTGACGCACAGCTGTATTTTCAGCATCATTCGTCCAGTCTTCAGTGTCACATGATCTTCAGAAATCATGATAATATTCAGATTTATTATTAGTTGTGCTGCTAAATATGTTTTTGGAAACTGTAATACTTTTTTCAGGATTCTTTGATTAATATAAAGTTAAAAAGAAGAGCATTTATTTAGAATATAAATGTTTTCTAACAATATACACAGAAATGTAAACTTTTATTCAGCAAGGATGTGTTAAGTGATAGCAAAGATTTAATGTATATTGTTAGATTTTGAATAAATGCTGTTCTTTTGAACTTTTTATTCATTAAAGAATCCTGAAATAAGTATCAGTTTCCAAAAACATATTTAGCTGCACAATGTTGATAATTCTAATAATAAATCAGCATATAAGAATGATTTCTGAAGGATCATGTGACACTTCATATGATGGAAATTCAGCTTTGCATCACAGAAATAAATTATATTTTAAAGGATATTAAAACAGAAACCATTATTTTACATTGTAATAACATTTTTTTATTTCTGTATTTTTGATCAAATAAATGCAGCTTTGATGAGCAGAAAAGACTTCTTAAAAAAAAACGTTTTCAACATGATAGGTAAAAATTGATAGCCTGAATGCACTGTAAGTCGCTTTGGATAAAAGCGTCTGCTAAATGCATAAATGTAATTTTTAATTTAATTTAACATGTTTTTAGAAGTTAAATATTATATATATCAGGTATACGGTAGATGAACATGAGAATAAAACTGTAAAGTCTGTTGTATGCAAGTTTCACTGAAGCCTAGAAAAGATAAGTATTGGAGTTTAATAGATAAAGTGCAATAAAATAAACATTTAAAATTGGATTTTGGATTTTTTCCTTTCTACTGTGGAAGCAAAATAGACAAAACTGACCAGTGCATTAAAAACTTATCATTAAAGTAATTGTTTTCCATCATTGGTTGAAAAGCAAATAAGGTGGCAATGTTTCGAACCTTAGCAAATTTGAAAAAAGGCCTCGGATCTCTTCTGAAGTAGTCTATGTCGAACATGGCTTGAGGATCAGGGAGGTCAGGAAAGTCGACAGCGAGTCGAGCGTATATGCCGTCTCGAGACCGAAAGTCAGGAATCCCACAGGAAACAGACACCTGTGGAGGAACAAGAGGAGAATTCAACATCCTGGAAACATCCTGAGAGTCCGTGTGATTTACAGGAGATCTCAGAGACGCACCCCGGCGCCCGTGAGCACCAGAATCTTCTTCCTCTCCGTCAGGAGCCGCACCACGTCCTCCAGCGTGTTGACGTCTTTGCGTTTCTTTCTTTTGGGCGGTTCTGAGATGTTGATGATGATCTGCCACAGCGTCATGTCGTCCAGATCCACCGGGAGAACCGTTTCGGGAAGCAGGTCTCTCAGAATGGCCCTCGGGTCGGTTCCTCTCATGATGTGCTGCTGAATGAACCGATACGAGCCTGAAAGACAACCAAACTTTCATTGAACTCAACACACAGTATATTGTGAATTGTGCACTACAGACATGACTCAAGTTTATCGAGTTTGATCTGTTTCATGGAAAACAATAGAGTAGCACTCAATAAAAAACACAAAAGTTCAATTATAAAACAAAGTTTCAGAGATGCAAACAGGTAAGGGGGAAAAAAGGTTTAATGTTTAGATATTTGCTGATTTATAGTTACTTTCAAATATTTGTTATTACCTTACATGTCCAAAACTATAATTTTTCACATAAAGAAAAAAAAAAAAAAAATTCACATTTTAAAAACAAAAAAAAACAATAATTTTTTTAAAAAAAGAAAAAACTATAATTTTTCACATTTAAAAAAAAAAAATAATAATAATTTTTTTAAAAAAAGAAAAAACTACAATTTTTCACATTAAAAAAAAAAAAAAAAACTAATTTTTCACATTTTCAAAAAAAAAAAAACCTATAATTTTTCACATTTTTCAAAAACTAAAAAACTATAATTTTTCACATTTTTCAAAAACAAAAACAAAAAATCGAGATTTAATATATTTGTTTAAAATCCAATGTTATGATTGATTAAGCGCTATGCAGGCTATTTAAGACAATATTGGTTGATTAGACGTGATGATAAATGTTAGCCCTCTCTCATAGGCGACCTGTTTTGATCTCATAAAGGTTGAGTTGTAACCGAAAAAAAAGTGAGAATTTTGCATCTATGAAGTTTTGTTTTTACAGTTCTATAAAAGATTCTATGCATGCACTTTTGAAAGAAACTGTGGAAGTTTTCCTGGTTGCATCTTAAGTTTTGCACTACAGAAACTATGTTAACTGACCGATCTGTGGTTGAGGCATCCAGTCACTGGAGCTGGCGTGAGACGAGCAATCATCATCATCATCATCATCAGCGTGAGGAAGATCAGGAGATGTGAAACCATTGGGATGGACCCCTGTGTCTATTAGATCTGTGAGCAAACCAGACGAGCTCTGTTTATATAGAGGAATAATAGCAGCATAATACAACAGGCCTCGGTCCAATGGTTACTATGTAACTCAAGACTTAGTGCTTATATTAATAGTATTCTTCAAATGTAATCCTATATATCACTTACTTTACATTTATTTTCATTTAAATAAATAATCAAGGTAATATAAACATGAAAGTATTGCAGGAGTTACAGCTTCATTCATCAGCATGAAGAACAAGAATGCATTATTATAGTGACTTAATACATTTTAACAAAGTATGTAAATAATTGTACAAATAAAGCATTACAAATATTTATGGAGTTAACATGACTAGTCAAAGCATGTCCCTTAAAACTAATAATAGTAAAAAAAATATATATATAATAACTGGAGAGGTAAATAGAGGTAAATAATTAATAACTGGAGAGGTAAAATTATTTAAATAGATAAATAAAAAATATATAATATTTTATTTATTTTAATTTATTAAAAAATATTTTATAAATAAATAAAAACTATAAAAAATAGAATTTAATTAATAATTAAATTACATAATATAAATCAAAATAATATTAAATAATAATAATAATAAAACACTTAAGTATATAAATATAAAAACACTTAAGAGATAACAACAACAGTGCTACTTGATAATACAACATTAAAAATAATATTTAAATATTTAAACTATATAAATATACAAATTAGTAACATCTTAAGATCTAAATAATGATAACACAATATTTAATGATTAAATATAATAATAAACACTTGATAACATTAAATAATTATTGAACCTCCACAGAAAATAATAATAACTGAATAATTACATAATAACACAAGTATATACATTTTATAAATTTTTACTATTATAATGAAACCACACAAAAATGGCTATTATATTAAATAAGTTAATTATACAAACGTAAAAACAGGTAAAACTAAGTAACGTTGACGTTATATGTATTAAACCTGACTGTTAGCCCACCATGAGAGAAATCAATTTTAAAAACTCCCAAAATAAACCGTAAATCATAACAATAAATCAGATGATGTACCGGAGAGCTCTGGCTTTGGTTCTGGTTCGGTTCGGTGGTTGTTCAGTGACTCGTCCATCAGCGCCGGTTCCGCCTTCACCGGTTCGGTTTCGGCGACTGCGCCGTGCTCCGGTTCACCGAGCCTCGGTCTCTTCAGAAGCGGCTCGGCGGCGGCGGCCCGTTTATTTTCGCCGTCCGCCATCTTCGCCAGACAGTGAACGAACGGAGGAGGAGGAGCGCGGAAGAACTTCCGGTAATACTGTGACGTCATCGTCACGAGGAGACGGACCGAAAGAAAAACATTGTTTTTGTTATTTGAAAATTATTGTTGTGTTCTAACTGTTAAAAAGAAAGAAAAAAAGAAAGAAAAACAGTGTTCCTCAACAGTTGTTTATTTTGTAAGGAAAACTCCATATAGGCTACATAAGAAAAAGTGGGCTCAATGTTAACCAAATGCACATTTGCACATTTTATAAATGACTTTAAATTATATGTAAATCTCTTGGAACAAACAGAAAACAAAAAAGCACTGAAAACATGTAACGCTCTGAAATCTTTGATTAAAATGTATGTAATTATTTTTCTCTCTTTCTCTCTCTCGCTCTCTTTTCTCTGGCAGGTAATGTTAATTTGATCATGTAATACCTCATGTTCTTGTGGCATTCAATTAATAAAGCATAAGAAAAGAAAAACATTGTTCCTCAAATACAAAACATTTCGGAATGCACTTTAACAGCAAATATTGTCCCACCAATGAATTCAAAAAAGTTATTTATAAAGTTATTAATTTTCCTAAATTGCATTTAGTTTATCCAGTCAGAATATTTATTAAATATTTTATTTATTTATTTGTTTGTTTATTTTACTGTTAAAAACTTTTTTACCGGTACAGATAATTTTTTATTGTATGGAGAAAATAAATTATAAATACTATAAAATACTATAAACACAAAAAGAAATGAGCAAACAATAAACTGAACATCTTGCTGTATTAATTAACTGAATTAATTAAATATACAGAAATTCTGAAAGGTTAATACTTGAAAGCGTTTATTTTGTTAATTTATTTTAAATGTTCTACATTTAAACAAACATAATGATGTGTTGTAAAACAAAATAAAATAATATTAATTACATTTTATGTAGCCTACTTTATTATGTTTACATACAATACCATGATATTCTGTAAAAATTACACGACCATTTTTGAATTTACGTAGGCTACTATTAAAACGAAACGTGAAAATGTCAGGGTAATACTATTTGGTTGAATTCAATCATTATCTGTGTGAAAATCATTTAGTTTTTACTATCTCACAGATTTAAATCACAAGTGTGGTATTTTAGTATGAGTCAGAGCTCTGCGTCATGCAGGCCATTTAAAAGCGCTTCTACCGTAAAGCGCCAAATATTAACGCGCATGCGCGCTCTGTTGAATAGTTCTGAATGACAGAAGCACTCGTTCACGGGAGTTTACGGTAGTTTCGCGGTTAGCTGTAGAAGGCATGGAGGCGATACTGAACTGCACAAAAGAAGATTTGGAAGATTATTACGGGCTTCTCGGCTGCGATGAACTCTCAACGGTGAACAAAACTTACTACACACCATAACAGTCTTGTAGAGCTTGCGTTTTATTATTTTATGCTAGTTTATCACAGCATCTTCAAAAGCATAGTTTAATTAAAATAATCGCAAACGTTAGTGTGCAATGCATCTTATTGTAAACAATGTAAAAATATTTGATTAGACTAATTGCATTAACGTGTATCTGACTTTTTTTTTTTTTAACACGTCTAATAATTGTAATAGCAGAACAGCCTGTTGCGTCTACTGTATGTCAGAGAACATGCTGGTGATAATAATAATAATAATCATTGAATAAATAGCTGGAAATGCACATTCTGAAGCTTCTGCATTACAGTCAATACATGCTAATCTTGACATAAATGTATATGCATGCTCCATAGACTGAACAGATTGTGAGTGAGTTTAAAGTGAGAGCTCTGGCCTGCCATCCTGACAAACACCCAGAGAACCCCACAGCAGGTAGAGATCATAATTCATTTTTTTGTGCAAAGATATAATCTACTAATTTTGGTTTTGCATTAAGAGAGAAACGGAGATATGTTGCACCTATACCTTTGAAATGCACCATGTTTTCTGAATGATTACCATGTTAATGTGCTTTTTAATTTGTTGCAATACATTTTTTCTAAAAACATGTCAGTTACGGATTGATTTGGGTTTTCCATTAGCCAATGACCGATATAATGCCAAATCTTAAGACAGTTCTTGACCCTTTAAATCTGTTCAAAAAATCATGAGAATGATGAAATCAAGTCATGAATTAAATACAAATAAAATAATGTAATTAATTTTACAGGAAAAAGTAATTTAAATAGTTTAAACATCAAATATTGTAGTATCTCATTTATTAAATATTTTTAGTAATTCCTATAAAATCAGGAAAGATATAAATAAAATAAAA
Source organism: Carassius auratus (assembly GCF_003368295.1). NCBI lineage: Eukaryota > Metazoa > Chordata > Actinopteri > Cypriniformes > Cyprinidae > Carassius > Carassius auratus. The sequence continues at coordinate 15,900 of NW_020525915.1, forward strand.
ATGATTTTTATTTACAATACAAGTATAATTTACAGTTACTTAAAAATACTTATAATTTACCACAAATAAATAAATAAAAATGTATTTTTAGTGGATTGTGTTGGTACAATACTTTAAAATACTTTTTGGAGTTTTTTTAAAAAACCTATTTAAATGATGATAATTTAAGTTTATATTAAATAATTGTACATGTATTAATTTAAATATTTGTATTATATTTTATCTATTTTTTATTATTATTTTTGGTTTGCACTAACCTAAACTAACATGATGAAAGATTACAAAGTCAAATAATTTCCCTTTTCCCCTCTGATGAAACATTAATGAAGGAAGTTTGTTCAGCTGCCGTGTGTCTTTTGTGAGCGTCTGGATCTGTTTCTAAAACTTATGTGATCTTTTTTGCAGTGGAGGAGTTCCAGAAGTTACAGGAGGCTAAAGAGGTTCTCACGGATGAGAAGAAAAGAAAGAATTATGATCTCTGGCTCAGAAGTCGAATTGCAATCCCGTTCAGCGAGTGGCGAGCGCTCAGTGACTCTGTTAAAACAGTGAGTGTCAGTCAGGACGCTGATGACCAACAAATGCATTGAAAATAACACTGCATTCTGTCATGCAACAAGCTGTATATTTGTTACAATTGATAATAACTCATTAGTGTGTTTCCTAAAATGAAATTTCAGTCAATGCATTGGGCCGTGAGGAGCAAGAAAGAGGCGATGCTCGAGGCTGCAAAAGATCCAGATCCAGTGAGCGTGCACAAAGTGAATCTGTCAGAGGAGAAACCCTCTGAATCCTGTAAGAGATTTTTTTTTTTTTCAGGGCTATTTACAGTTCTTCAGTTCTTAGGTTATTTTACCGTAATGTCTCTGTTTCACAGATGATTATTGGCATCACAGGTTTCGCTGGGCTGGTGAAGCTCCCTCAGGCCCTTTACAGAAGTTCAGGAACTATGAAATATAAATGCATATTTTATCTCATTCTATGCTTAGCTTTTGTGTGCAAGTGCATGCACTCCATATATAGAGGAAAGAATCAAAATGTCATTATTATGCATAACGTTGTTTTGTAGAAAGATGAGATATATTGACATAGCAGTGATGCTTTCTATGCCTTAAATGTCCATTTTTTGTTGAAGTATGAGTAAAACATGTTTTCAAGCCTGCATATTGGCGCAAGAAATGATTATAGAGTTTATTTTAATTAATATAATATGTGATAATGTATTTTTTTCATGCATATGGCACTACTTAAATAATAATATTAATTAAATTAATAAAAAATAGAATTTAGTTTATATATATATATATATATATATGTCAGGAGTGTTTTAAAAATAGCACTTTTTTAGTCATACAATTGTATTTATGTTCAGAAAAAGAAATAGAGAAGTGTTTACCATGAGCTCCATGTGCAATCAGCATTTTGAGGTGAATATGTGTGTTTTTGTGTGTGTGTGTGAGCATTTACAGTACATAACATGTGTTACAGCTGTGTCTGTGTGTTGTGCTTAATTGTAAGCCCCTGTTGCATAAATAAAACAACTTACTGTGGAATAGTACATTTATTTACAACATGAAAAAAATTATTAAATTTTTTTTTTTTTTTTTTTTTACTATTCACAGAACTAAATGCATTCGGAACAGATTTCACTTTTCTTTTACTGTCCTCTCCAGTTACACACCTGTCCGCTGTTCCTCAACTGTGCGTTCATTCATTGGTCAAAGTCCAGCGAAGCCTCTCTGTGATTGGTCAGTCCCATGTGTCAATCATTCTAGTGACTTTCACTGACACCAGTTCACACACAGCTGTGCGCGCAGACAGACAGAAGACCCAAAGTTTAAAGTCATCATGGCAAGCAGAATCCTTCTGAAAGCCTGTCGCCTGACTCTGATGGGAAGACAAAATATTTTAATGAAAACCCCTCAGCGTGCGATGGCCGGTAAAGGTGAGAGACCTTCAGGAATTTCTATTGAGAAATTAAGCAGGACTGATATTATTCATGCACGTACAAAAATAAAGCAATATGCTGTCCTATTCGATGTTTTTCAAAGAGAGACATATTTATTCTCTTATACAGTCACATGCTACCACCAAACCGAAAGACACCGACCGGACATATGAAACTGATATCTGAAAAACATTAAATTACATTTGAAACTAGGGTTAAATATGCTAGACATGACTTAAATCGATAACGTGGTGGCTCGTGTTATATAAAAGGAGTGCGTTTAATCAAGGTCATTTGTTCTTTATGCTGTGGAGGCCGAGCCCTGGCCTTTTTCTTGGCACTAAACTCATGTTCGTGTGCCAGTTGCTGAGGATCACGGAGGGCGCCGCTTTATTTACCCGCTGTTTGGCGACACCTAGCGGACAGATCGTGTCATCGCAATCACAAGACCAAGCGTGAGCGCGAACGACTTGCTGGTGACACTTTTTAAATTACTAACCTTAGCATTGTTCCCTGTATAACTAATGTGAATGTACATGCAAGTATAAGTAACGAAAAGTGATTTTGTATTTATACACACTAAGGTGGTTATAATTAACCAAGCTTAAACTAAAAACCATAAAAATAAAAATAAATCATTATTTGAAATAAAATACAAACTTTTACAGCAAAAAAAAAAAAAAAAAAGATAAAAATAGATATACAAAAAAAAGGTATATATATTCATTTTTATTGAGGTTAACTTGTACAGTACTAAAATAACTAAAATAAGAATTAGAAAATACATAATGTAAAAAAAGGAAAAGATGAAAATGAAAACAATCAAAATATTAATAAAACTGAATGTTTATATTGCAGAATTAAGTTATTTTTGTTCCCACTGCAGAATAAATATTATAAAACAATAACACTGATATTTAACATAAATAAATGAAAATATATTCAATAATTTCTTGCTATTTATTCATAAATTATTGTGAAATCTACTTAACATTTTCTGAGTGGAAATCTTGCAGCTTATGAATGTGCATGGTCTGTTAAGCATTGCATTTTTGTTATTAGTAAACCTTTTTTATTTATTGTAAAATATTACATTTTTAAAATTTTTATAACACTTTACACTCGGGCAAACTTTATTAAAATAGAATATAAATGCATATGCATTTGTACCATAAACTTTATCAGCTGTTTTTTTTCCTTAGAAGTGCCTTCTTTGATTCCTTGAGGATAAATTAAACAATTAAATTTGATATTGTATTGACTATTAATGGCAGATATTTCCTCCTATCCGTTTGTCCTCCAGGGCTTTAGTTGCATCCGTCCTCTTTTATTCAAGCGTATCAGTCTTCCATCGATTGTTTTCTGTTTTTCAGGAATCCCGACAGATGAAGAGCAGGCAGCGGGGCTGGAGAGACGCATCCTGCAGGCCATGAAGAAAGGCCAGGTAAAACACACAGTGACCTTCTGTTTGACTGTCGACTTTGGTGAGTGGATAGTTTTCATTCTGACCCACCATCATCTGTTAAACAGGATCCATACAGCATTCTCAAGCCGAAGGAATACACTGGGACCAGAGACGACCCTCATATCGTTCCCAGCATCAATAACAAACGACTGGTTGGCTGCCTCTGTAAGTCACACACACACACTTACACTTGTTCTTAGTCAGACTGACTAGCTACAGTTGATTCATAAATAGAATAAGTTAGTCTTTCTAAATGAAAGATGTGTTTCTCTGTTGTGTTGTGAAGGTGAGGAGGACAACACTGCGGTCGTTTGGTTCTGGCTTCACGAGGGAAACCCTCAGCGCTGTCCGTCCTGCGGCTCGCACTACAAACTGGTCCATCACGAGCTGCCACACTGAGCTGGACCACACACACACACACACACACACACACAGCTAAACCTGCAGAAACCGCTGCGTGCCTCTGCCAAAGATGTACAGGAGTCAAGAATAAAATTATTTAATACAGTCAATGCGTCACAGTTTTTTTTTTTGTTCCACTGTAATGTGAATCTTTATTTTTAATAGAGGCAATTGCAACTTTTTTTCTCACAATGCTCATGATTATTGCAATATAAAAACTCAATTCAGATTTAACATTTTTATATTGCTCATTTAAAGCTTGCAATTGTTTTTTTGTTTTGTAAAAAAAGTAAAAAGATCATTGCAATAAATATATATGCAATTTGCATCTCACACTTGGGCTTTTTAAATTTAGTTTTAAATTTAAAAGTCCTATTTTGTTTTATTAGAATTTTTGATCTTATTTTTTTGTTAAAATTGCTAGTAGGGATGCACAATATATCGGCCACCATATCGGTATCGGCCGATAAATGCACAACTTTTCTGTTATCGGTATCGGCCCGATATGAAAATTTGGACGATATCTTAAAGGCGATAAATAATGCATTCTTTTCTTCAGAAACACTTGACTTGAGACGACTTGTTTGCATTATTTTATTTATTTTTAAGACTTTTTATGATGAATTTTGGTAATGGGAGAGTAAAACTAGTTTAAAAATGTACACTGTTCAAACTAGGCTGATTATGCTGAAGTGTTTGGGATGTGGGTTTTAATGGAGACCTTTTTTGTAATCAGACTCTCAAAGTGTATATAAACATCTGGATTAATATTTAACCGGCCAACATATCGGTTATCAGCTTTCAAAAAAAAAAAAAAAAAAAAAAATATATATATATATATATATATATATATTATCGGTTATCGCTATCGGACAATTTTCATATCAGTGCATCCCTAATTTTGAGTTATTCAATAAATTTAGGCAACAAGCTTTTAAACAATCCACTAAATCCAACTGAAGTACACATGAAAAAAATTAATCACGACATCAAATTTAGAAAAAAAATGCATTTATTTACAATTTACAAACACAGAAAAAATGTCAGCATTTGTTTAATTGCTTCCTTCAACACTCACACAATGGCACAGCAACTAAAAGCTCACACAGTATAGATGTGTGTGTGTGTGTGTGTGTGTGTGTGTGTGTGTGTGTGTGTGATGAGCAGGTTAAGACTTAATATAGTTTAACTCCAACTCCAACCATCAAACTCACTTATTATTAATATTGGACATGAGTTATTACTTAGAATGTCATCAGTAGCATTTTATTTGATTCTGTAACCATGCAAACTTCTAAACACCTGTAAGACTTTGCATTGCCACTCCAGCATATGAACATTATAACAGCCATGAGCAGCGTTTTCATCAGATTTTGATACTTACTCAAACTTAAAATAAACACGAAAACCCCAAAACAATCTGTGTGTGTGTTTTCAGTTAAGGCACATGACACAAAAGTGGTTTAAGATCCTGTAAGGACACACACCACTTCCTTTGAACGATTGATTCTGCATCAATATTAATCCAGTACATCCTGAAGTGAATCTGAACAAAGTGCCAAAATGCTTTCGAAAAAGTCACACATTTAACAAATCCAACATCATGAGGCGTTAGTTTGTCAAGTCATTTAGAATAAAATCATATTCTATGTAAATAAATGAAATAAAAAAGCAAGTCTTACTCCCAACACCACAAAAAGATTGTATAAGCTAACATTAGTTAATACTATCGTTAGCAATAAACAATAGCATTTAATAATCTTGGTGTAATTTTTACATATTTGAACAGTAATAGTAATACAATATAACCGTAGTTTATGCATTTTGAACGAATAATGAACAAGTATATTTATAAATTAACATTTATTATTTTTTGTTCACTATGGTGAATTTATAAAATGAATAAATTCTGTTAATTAAGTTTTTTCATTTTTGATACTTATGTTAATGTATAGAATCTTACTGTAGTGTGTTGCCTGTTTAAAGGAGTATTTCTCCCAGAAATGAATACTAGCTGAAAAATACTTTATTATTATTGTGATGTTTTTATCAGACTCTCATTCTGACGGCACCCATTCACTGCAGAGCATCCACTGATGAGACACTGATGCAGTGATACATTTCTCCAAACCTGATGAAGAAACAAACTCATCCTGATCTCGGATGACCTTAGGATGAGCACATCTTCAGCTAATTTACATTTTTGGATGAACTATTTCCCCTCTCCCTCTCCAAAAGCAAAAAAAGAAAAGAAGTCGTTTAATGCTCACTAGCACACAAATATCACTCAAACTTTGAGTAAGTAACAAAACTCTGATATACAAATACTGCTTACATATTTCAGTCCCACTGGGACACTGTAGTTACAGATAAGTGCCTTTATTCAAATGGTAACTGATGATTATTCAGATGCATAATAAACATTTCTATGCTAATTTTGAAAACAACCTTAAAGGCGGCAGTCACACGATGAACTCTGCAGGCTGAAGCATGTGGTACCTGTGTGGATCGCTGGTTTTGTGCTGGCTGACATCAGACGAGGTTGAAGCCCTGGGTGTGTTCGATGGCATGCAGCAGTTTCTCTTTCAGTGTCTCCTTATTAGTGTACTTGGGCAGATCCAGCAGGTTGAAGCATGTGTGCGCTACAGGGAAATAGTCCTCTCCTCCACCGGTGGGCTGGATCACTAACGCCAGGCTCTTCATGCCCAGGATGGGGATTCGGTCGCTGCCCGTGAGGAACACTAGTGTAAGAGACAGGAAGACATCATCAAAACATGACCTTTCAGAAACAGCTAGGTATTAAACACCATCATTTGCCCAGGTGATTAAATCACACTACAGTTTTCTGCAAATGTTATGCACATGAATATCTCACTGAATATTCACTAATTGGCATACATTCCCAGAAAAGCCACATTCAAATAGTTCTTGTTTGATTTTGTTGACATGTTAGAATTAAAGGTTTTACGACTTCTTTTTATGACTTCATAAATCAGAAAATACTGTCAAGAGATAAAAATACATTTCACTATTCAGTATTAAAATGTTTTATAAATCAGGTGAATGATATATAAACAAAACCTGGGGTAAATTTTTTAATGTTTACTGTAGGTAAATGTTACTGAAGTGGAGGAAAGAACAGCCTTTAAAGATATGCTCCGTAATCAAAATTTATAGACATAAAAAGATGCAAAGTGCAATAATTGAAATCGGATGGAAATTTCTGAATATAGATATCAATGAAACTTCAGTGTTACTGAAGTGGAGAAAAAAAAAAAAAAAATTATTTTGAGATCACACTAAACAAATGTGTCTCTGGAGCACAAAAGCAGTCTTAAGTCTCTGGGGTATATTTGTTGCAATAGCCCAAAATACATTGTATGGGTCAAAATTATTATTTTAAATTTTATGCCAAAAATCAGTAGGATATTAAGTAAAGATCATGATCCATGAAGATATTTTGTAAATTTCCTACCGTAAATATATTAAAACAAAGGCATTGCAAATAACTTCATCGGGACAACTTTAACCTGTTAACTGTCACCCGTCCGCTCTGTGGGACGCCTACATTTACTTCACTATATTACAATTAAATCTAATCTAATCTTGACAAACTATATATCGTTGGAAAGGTCTAAGACTCCCAAATATATATTTTATCAATGTTTTTTGTAAAAAATTATGTAGGGAAAGTAATAGATTAATTTATGACAAGAGTGCACCCTCAGAAATCTACATTATAACAGGAATTTTGACCTTTGTTAAAAAAAAAAGACGACTTTGTTGCCTTTTTCTCTATCACATTTTAGAAATCATGAGAAATTATATATCAACTGAAAACTTAAAATCTCAAAATTCATCCTTTTTAAACTCATTTTAAAAATCAGACATTGCATTACCACGTAAATGGTACATCAAAATCATGTTACAAAATGTTTTCATTCATGAATTATAAAAATTTAAGTTTGGATCGTGCACTACAAAGTCAATGTTCAAAAATATGAGTGACAGTTAAGGGGTTAAAAGCGATTTTCTCAATATTTTATTTTATTTTATTTTTTGCACCCCCAGATTCCAGATTTTCAAATAATATTTGAAATTAAGATTTTTCTAATATATCTCGGGCAAATAATGTCCTAACCTAACAAACCATACATCAATGTAAATCTTATTTATTTAGCTTTTAGATCGTGTAAAAATCGACTGGTTTGTGCTCCAGGGTCACTTATGTATTGTAATCAAAATCTAAAGATGCACACAGATAAAGTGCAACAATAAAACCAGCCGAATGATAGATTCAACCACAAACCGGTTGAAAAAAAAAACAAAAAACAGACAGGAATAAAACTAAAGTTTATTAATAAGTAAGAGCTGCTGTAGTGCACCAGACTTTCAGACTTAATAATTACACTGAAAAGAGGGACAATTGTTCAAATCTGAAGCCCTGTTGAAAGAAAGAAGACGGTTCACTCACACAGGAACTGTTTCTTCTTCTCCAAAGGCAGCTCGTGAAACACTTCCCAGAAGATCTTGATGGTGGGGTGATCGGCCCAGTACTCGCCCTTATACTCCGTGCTCTGAGAATCAACACAGTCACGCAGAACATTTACAACCTCGACAAACTACAGCAGCACAACATTTACAAACACTAGGCTTGCGAATCAAAAATCAATTCCAATTCCAGAATCGGATACTCAAGGTCAGGAATCAGATACATGTTGTAAAATTTCAATTTAAATTCCACCTATCGATTCCTGTGTGCGCATCTTTTATTTTTATGTGGCGAAACGGGGCTGTTAAAAATATATTTGTCTTTGAATCATTCATTTAAAAACACTGATTCATCTGGTATTGAAACAAGTAAATACTGAGTGAGTCACTGAATCATTCCATTCAGAAATTCCACAAGATTTGGTTTAGTTGTCTAGTATTTTTCCTTGAGCATTGAAAGAGAATTATACAACCTCAATTTAAAAAATAAATAAAATAAAAATAAATTTGCAACTTATCCAGAATCCTGCAGCTCTATTTCGCACACAAATAGCTCTTAAACGACGCCAGTTTGTATGATTTTTGTTCATGGTAATTAAATGTTTTGCAAAAAGAGACAGAATAAACATATGTTCGATATCTAAATGTTTGACTTCATTTTTTAACCACAGTGGAATCGAAAGAATCAGAATTGATCAAATCCACATGATACCCAAACCCTACCAAGCACACACTGTCGGTCCTATCAGCTGGTATAAATCACCCACAGTTCATTTTTACCTTCTCTAACTCCTTCCAGTCATAATTGGTGTTTCCTATGACCATGGCCTGCAGTTCACTGGGCTGGAAAAGCTCTAGAACTTTCCCTCCACACACTTTGTGAAATCCCGCGTAGAAAGCGCTGAACTGAGGAGCCACGGAGGTGTTGAATATATAATCGACGTAAGCATTGACAAACTCCTGCCTGGATGGGTTGAATAGATTAAATCATTTAATTAGGCAAAAATATCAATCAAATCACAAACACTGGAGTTCATATGTGAACTGAAGTCAGTGTTGAGTGAATGATGCATGTAACACCTGTTGGACTTGTTGACACTGATGTCTGTCCCGTTGGGAACCAGCTCCAAAACTTCAGTGGTGCCAAACATTTCCTCTGTGATCTGTCATCACAAAATAAAAATGCATGCACATGCTTGTATTTTTTTATTTTTCATGAATCATAAATTTAAAAGATCTTGTTCTTACTGTGAAATTCAGGCAGAAAGCCTCTTCCAGATCATCTTCTGTATAATCCAGCAGCTGCTGAAGACTCCTGAAGATCCACAGACACAGAAAACCACTGATGAGCGTCACATTTAAACTAGGCAAGGCAAGTTTATTTATAGAGCACATTTAATACACAATGGTAATTCAAAGTGCTTTACATAAAAGAAAGTAAAATAATCATGAAGAACACAAATAATACAAGCAATTTTAAAACTTTGGGAATTATTTAAAAATTGACTTATTTTAAATTAATTTAAAACAAGTAGAAATAAAAAAAAAATGATTTTTCATAAAATACAGTGCAATCAGTTCAGACATCGCACAGTGCTCAATCAACAAATGCACAGAGTCTAGATTAGTCTAGATTAATCTAGAACTAATCTAAGATTATTACTTAGACCTATAAGCTAACAGTATTATATTTGATGCACACATTCAGCCTCTAAGTGATCAAAACATTGCTGAAAAATATCTTGTACAAAATCTACTACATGCATTATGATGTGTCAAATTATTTGTTCAGCTCTCAATCACCATTGTATGTTTTGACTAAATTAATGAGGTATGTTCGAATCATTCTGTCTAACGTCAGATGTTTATAGACTGGGAAGAAAGATTTAGGTCACAGTGCTTTCACAACACACCAAGCATCTCAATTATAATATGCTCTGGAAATATTATACACAACAGTAAATCAAAGTCTCATCAATCGAGTGAAACAAACCCACCTTCCTACGTCAGGCATGAGCTCCTTCAGGTCCTCTAGAGTGGGAGTTTTCTTCAGGAGTTTCTTGTACAGCGCTAGCGGGAAGTTCAGCTCCACTATAGTGAGGTTATAGATGGCCAATCCACAGACCACACCGATCAGATGGAACAGATCGATGTCTTCAAACGTCTGCAGTAAAGCATATCTGACATGTGTGAGTGAGGTATGTATATACACATTACATCATACAGTATGTATTTGTTACAACATTCTCATTTTCTCAAGCAACTTGTTTTTCGATCAATGCATTACATTTTGTTTGCCGAAAATTGAAAGGATTTGTTTAACTGGCATTCAGCTAAAAGATGAGTTTAATTCTTAATGTTTTATGGCTTAACATAAACCACACAGAATTTCTTAAAATTAAACTTATATTATTGTAAATAAATAAATAAATAAATGATTAGACATGTTTTTGATTATTAAAATTTAAATAAACAATTCAAATGCAATTCAGAGAAATTAAAACAAAAAACTAGATTTGGCAAAAATTCTACACAAATATTCATAGGGAACTAAAAATGTAATTTATTTTTTTAAATTTCAATAAATCAATGTTAAATAGTTTTCAATGAATTGGCATAGTTTTTGTAGTGATTGCTAACATTTAACTTAATCATTGACAAAAAAATAAATAAATAAACAGAATTTACGTGTGGGCATTCGTGCTTTTTAAACTGTACCTTGTGAGCAAACCAGATGAGTCTGGACTCCTCGTAGAATCTGAACATCCCATATTTAGGGTCCAAGAGTTCTTTCATGATGAGCAGGAAGAACTCTTTTCTCACACCGCCGGCGTCCACGGCCTCCTCTCCAACGAAGATCACCTGCAGAAAAACACCGCATTACAAACCACCAAAGCACCACTAAAGACGAACAGACTGACACCAACTCATTCACCTTCAGTGGCTTCTTGTAATCAACGTTTTTGGACTTCCTCAGCACCTCCATGGAGTCCCCGACCACGTTTTCTCGGCGTACGATGAGGATGAGGCAGGGGTTTACCGACTCCACTCCTCCACCGGACAGAAACAGAGAGTGTAAGTTCTGTCTCTGAGCCTGATCCACCGCCATCTGATCATAAAACAGCACTGTCAGCTCACTGCAGTGAAACATGATGTCAAATCATCAGATGAGAAACATCTGTCACCTGCATCTGGATCACAGCATCAGTCTGAAGCAGCGCCGTCTTTGCCTGAGCGTCAAAAACAAATGGGTATTTGCACATGGTCACCTGAGAGTCCATGACCTGCACAAAACAAAGGAGAATGTTACTGTATGTCTGTCCACAGCATTATGACTACTGTATTTACTGGAATTTAAGTTGCTTATTTATTATCTGAAATGTGATTCAGATGATTCATCATCTAACCAAAATGCAGATCACTAAACAGAAGCAAACATACTGAAATACAAAACCTTTTTATAAATAATAATTTAAAGATAAGCAACCAAATAGCACATTGTGAACATGGACACATAAGAATTTGTGGTGAATCATAATAATCTAAGTTTATTTGTGCAGTGCATTTCCCACATGCTTGTAATTAAGTTTTGGCCTCGAGTTGACAACACATGTTGTTTATAATGAATACTACTTAAATGTATCTTTATATTTTATGCATACATTTTTCATTCTTGTGTTTTCATTCTTTCAACAGAGCAAAAACTTTGGAAATTTGCCATTCACAGATTGAAAGATGCAGAAAAGAGTCATTTTTAAACCACTAGTGGCAGCAAACAGTTCATCCAAAATAAGTTTCAAACATGACCCCATTCGGTTTGGTGCAGTTAGTAGTAAAGGATTTCAACACTTCACAACGTAGTTACTGTAAATGATCTTGAAATTCAGAAGTGTATAATGATTACCTTTGAACAATGCAGAAAACTCACCACAGAGAACATCTGCTGCTGAAACCAGGTCACATAATCATTCCTGACGTCAATGAGCTCATCCAGCTCGTGAATATAAAACTTATCATACTGGATGATCTGGCCAGCACGCTCATTAACCTGCAGCACCAAAACCAGAATGATATTAGCATTAATCAAACATAAAAAATCATTGCATAATATAGCTGCAATTGTGCATTATGACTATCACTGGTTCTTTGACAAATAGCTTTGGATAAAAGCATCCGCATTTTGTAAAGCACAAATTTATGCGACATAATTATTCATTATTCTGGTGAATGTAAAGTACATCACCAGAGTATATAGTATAAATGATGGCATACTCCACTATTGTACTATGATTTGGGACACACTAAATCTAATTGAAGTATTTAGGACGGATGTTATGTAAATTGGGGCACAGCCAATGTCTACCTTTACAAACTGTGGTGCTCACCGAGTGAAGGATCTCCAGGAATTTGAGTGAGGTGTGCAGGAAGCAGGTGAAGATCCTCTGTTCAGAAAGAGGAATTCCCAGTTTCTGCATCCGCAGTAGATACACCACCACCTCTTTATAGAGCTCCACCAACCTCTGGAAGACCGCTGGCTCAAACTTTGACCACCAGTTTCCTTAAAAACACAAAAAAAATAATAACGATTAGTTGAAAATGTCAGCAAAAAGCATTAATGTGAAATGTGCAGTCCACAGATTTTAACCACAAGCTAGCCTGAAAGTTTGAAGTAACTGTAAAACATTGAAGTGTAAAGTTTGGGTGGTTTTACAAGCATGCATTATTTGCATGAAAATTTGAGGGAGAAAATTTGCATATTTGGCATGAAAGTGTCACAATGCAGAAAAAGTGTAGTAATGAAATACAATGCACAAGTTGACCATTGACCATACACTAAAAGTGCACTAAGCAATTGTTAAATGTGGCCATTGTGTACATGCATGCAGTTTTTTTTCACTTTAAAAAACAAAACCAGCCTAGAATGTATAGATCCAACTGGTCTGGAAAAGTCTTAAAGAAGTCTGTGAATTATATGTGTGTCCTCCATTAATAAAGAACGTTATTCTAAAAATGCTTCACTTTATATATAGCCTTTCTGAGCTCAGCAAATGTATGATACAGGACAAGATTGGTAAAAGAAAAAAAAAAAGCTGTTTTTGGCCAACCGACATTTTGTTTGGTGTTATAATGAAGCCGAACAAACAGAAGTCCTCTCATGGAAGACGGGACATACCGAGCACTTTGAGGGGGGCGTCCTTCAGGCTTACGACGGCCTTGGCGAAGGGAATAGTGAGGGTTGTGAAGTTGTTGGGGTTACTGAGGAGCGGACACTCTGGCAGCGTGAGGTACAGTCTCAAAGCCTCAATGTCTGGAGGAGAACTGCTCAGTCTGGGGAGGAGATTCTTCTCCAAACTAGCAGCTACCTGTATTAGGATTAACCATGCATTGGTTACAACAGGAATGAAGAGCACTTAGCAATACAACCAATAATGAAAGTGTGACGAATATTTACTCACTCTTAAGTCATCAAACAGTTTGCTTCTTTAGCAGATTTGGAGAAATGTAGCATCACTTGTTCACCAATGGATGCTCTGCAGTGAATGGGTGCCGTCAGAATGAGAGTCTGATAAAAACATCACAATAATAATCCACAGCACTCCAGTCCATCAGTTAACATCTGGAGAAGTGAGAAGCTGAAACAAATCCAGCATTAAGATGATTTTAACTTTGAACCACTGTTTCTGGCTAAAATAAGACTCCTCTATCCATAATATTGCTATCTTGAGTGAAAGTCATCTGATCTGAATCAGGAGAGAAATCTGCACAGATCAAGCACAGTTTACAAGATAAAATAGTCCGAAACAGCTCCAAACAAATATGTGGCTGGATTTTCATGTGGGAGGACAACAGGAGATGGACTTTTTCACTAGAGGAAGTATTATTATGGATTATGGACTCGTGTTTTGGCCAGAAGCAAAGGTCTTAAAGATGGACTTGTTTCTTACAAACATGCAGCTTCTCACTTCTCCAGATGTTCACTGATGGACTGGAGTGCTGTGGATTATTGTGATGTTTTTATCAGACTCTCATTCTGACGGCACCCATTCACTGCAGAGCATCCATTGATGAGACACTGATGCAATGCTACATTTCTCCAAATCTGATGAAGAAACAAACTCATCCTAATCTCGGATGACCTGAGGGTGAGTACATTTTCAGCAAATATAATTTTTTTGAAAACCTACTCTTTAAAAGTTACCTTATGTCTTCAAATGAGATAAAATGTCAAAAAATAAGCGACTCACAATTTGTGAGATTTGTGGGTAATCAGGTTGGATGAGTCTGTGGTAGAGCAGGCGAGCCGTGTTAATGTCTACACCTGAGCACTTACTGTTAGTGCTGTAGTGATCTGGATTACTGCAGAACAAAACACTCATTAGAGAAAAGATCATCAGCTATATAAGGATTACACAGAGTAATATAATGTATTAAATGCATAACAGCTACCTTCCAGACAGAAAACTTCCATTGAGACAACTTGCTGAAGAGAACACAAGATCAATCTCACTACAAGAGACATAAAACACATTATCAGTATGATGGACTGTTTTATCACAATCTTTGATTTGAATTTAGGTTACACTTTGTTATGTCAGACAAAATGTTATGTAAAAAGCAGTACTTGGTGATTTCTGGTGATAGTCTCCCATGGCTGTGATTGAGCCATTTCTGGATGAGGTCATCACTGAGTGTATATATCGGTCCATCAGGTCTGGTTATCCGCAGGTCAACTGGAGGGCTGTCGTCCTATAGGAACATTTTTTAAATACATTTAATAGTTTTGGACGATGATCTGTTATGTTACCTTGTAAAACTGGATTTGTGCTGACTGGAAATAATTCATCCAGACAAATACAATACCTGCGCATTGTCCTTTTACCATAAAATAAATACAAACTAGACAGTTTTTCCTGTTCAATTCTGGTACCACAACAGATATATTATTGTAAATATAAGCAACTCATTAGATATTGTTAATCAGTTGTTCTATGTTCACACTTTGGTCCTTCTTTCACTGCAAACATGATTGAAAGGCAACATTAAATTAAAGCTGACCTCACTTTCTTTCTAATTAAATGTCCCTGGTCTTAATGCACATGACTCATCAGTACATGCTGCTCTGAAAAATTGATTGTGTATAAAACATAATCTGAAATGTAATAATTTTCTCGAATTTTCTAATGTAACAAAAGCTGTGTGGGCCGCAGGGAAATAATGGTAACCACTAACAGCATCATTTATAGCACTTTTCATCTTATCATGATAAATCATAATAGATCAAGCCTTGTCCAAACATTTTTACTTGTTGTTTAAAAATCATATACAATAGAAAATAATAATGATAATAATAATTCATAATATTTCATTCATTAAGATAATTCATACATATATCCTTTAGTTTGACCCTTGACCTCTGCTCCTCATACCTGAGGTAACACGTAGTGAGCAAAGCTCTGGTCTCCTCCAGCGTAAATCCTCTTCACACAGAAACTCTGCTCCGCCTCTGAAATAGACAAATCTGAAACATCACAACTTTGCTTTCCAGGGGCGAGTCTCAATCAGCTCCATGAATCAGTACATTGATTCACAGCATACACACTGAGACACCGATGAGTAAACAAAAGAGCTCATGTATAATACTGAAGTGCAACTCAACTCTGTGATCTAGAGTTATTTGATTTACTGACATGCATGGAGCAAAGCCTTGAGCATTAAGATCAAAGTCAATACATTGCATGCATCTGAGAAACACTGAGAAGCATAGCTGTCAGAGAAATGAATTCTGCTGAAATACTTCATGTAGACGACCCACCTCCTTCCACAGGCACAGGATCAGTATGTGCTCGCCAGCAGCCCTTCACAGGGGCGGGGCTTATCCTATTGCAGGTCGAGCGGGTTCCTAGCTGTCCGTTACCACCGAGACCAAACGAGTCAATCTTTCCCGATGAGGGGATGAACGCCAAAGTGTGCTGCCTTACATGCAGGTGAAAATGAAAGCAATTCATGTTTTTCATGAGAAATATAAGATACAGAAAACTAAGACTATGATTATGGATGCTTTGATACTTACCTACCACAAGCTATCTGTGCAACCACATTCCCCATGAGTTCAAACACCTTCCTAGGGTTCACCTCATGGTTTGTGCTGTTGTGTCCCAGCTGACCGTAACCTCCAGCTCCAAATGTAAACACACCTCCCTCCTACAAAAAAAAATTAAAATAAATTACTAATCATGCAAAGCTAAACCTGTGTATACTATAGAGCAAATCCCAACCACCTGATTTCTTAAAATTTGTCACTAAATTGTATATACCAGCATGTCTAACTGTATTCACACACAAACAGTATAATCATGTAAAGCAATATTTTATTGCATTTTTATTTCACTGCAAATGTAACTATAATATTGCGCAGTCCTTTATATTAAGTTGAATATATAGGTGCACCCAACTTTATTGACACATATAGTATACTTAGTTTTTCTTTGCAAACATAACTTAAGACATTATTTCATTGCAAGCTGTAACTATATTATCATCAGCTCT
The DNA here is from genome assembly GCF_003368295.1 of Carassius auratus. Classification (NCBI taxonomy): domain Eukaryota; kingdom Metazoa; phylum Chordata; class Actinopteri; order Cypriniformes; family Cyprinidae; genus Carassius; species Carassius auratus. The sequence continues at coordinate 32,750 of NW_020525915.1, forward strand.
TTAAATAAATATCTTGGCCAAATATTGTTCTATCCAAACAAACCATACATCAATCAAAAGATTATTTATTCAGCTTTCAGATGATGTATAAATCAAAATTTGGAAAAATTTACACTTAAGTCACATTTTAAAACACATCAATCTTAATTACTACTATTAATTTGTTTATAATCTATTGTTTATATTATTTATAACAGTAACGAGGGCTAGATGTGGAAAAACACCTACTCAGATGTGCATCATTATTAAGCAGGTTTTCTTTTACTGGTGAAATGTGCCAGAAAAAGAGATTTAACTCACACCAAAACTAAAAAATATATTTATTGACCATGAGAAAGATGCAATACTATAAATTTAGCAAAATTAAGGCATGACATTTGGACAAGAAATGCTTATCTGGGCATCAGGGTCACAAATACTGGTTGGGAAGAAAAGCTAAAGACTTAAGGTGAAGAATAAGGCACTAAAATCAAGAATTAAACCACCAGCAAACTACAAGTTTCCAGAAAACTAATTATGCACACATTGTACTAGAAAGAATTTCTCAACTGGTTGTAACTATATTACAGTCCAATACTAATCTGTTAAATGTCACTATAAAGCATAAATATGCTGAAATACTATAAACATCAACATGAATATATGCATAGCAGCTTTGTGTATTGATATACATAATTTAACCTGACCTCATCAAAGCCTGACTGACCGGAATACGTTTCAGATATGCAGCATTAAATATGTAATCATAACCTACACGGTTCATTATTAAGCCCTTATAGTAAGCCATCATACCTTTGTTAGTACAGCCGTGTGGTCCTCCCCACAGCTAATGTACACCACCCGCTGCGACCTGAGAGTCTTCAGCAAAGCAGGGAAACAGCGATCTGAGGGATACAACGCATCACACCATAAAAATTATTATTCCAGAGACAGCTCAAATGAATGACTAAGGTGTTTGTTTTACCATCATTGTCACTGAGGCCCAGCTGGCCAAACTTGTTTCGCCCCCAGCCGAAAACAGCCCCAGACAGCGTGAGCCCGAAGCTGTGAGCGCCCCCTGCGGATATCTGGGAAAATGGGACGCCATGCAAAGACTGAATGACTTGTGGGGAGGAGACGCTGGCTCCCTGGTTCCCGAGACCCAGCTGTCCATATTTATTTTGGCCCCAGGAGAATATCTGACCTCCTTGAGCAAGAATAAATAATATTGCATAGTGAGGGGAAAAAAGGGCACAATAATCAGGTTTAGAAATGTTTAGTGTTTAAGTCAGAATCATACCTCTGGCTAAAGCAAGGGAATGGCAGTTTCCACAGGCCACCTGGGCAATGTGAATCTCTGATAAACTCTTCACAGTTCTGAGAGGAGAGAACGGAAACAGTGGCTTTGACACACGGTTTTTGTTACAGATCCAGAATTTTTTTTATTTTTTTATGTATGCAAAGTATGTTGTAAACAGAGAACCTCAATGAAATGCATCACAGCAAAATATACAAATCGTGGCCAAACATATATTGACATTAATATATTTTACACCAATCTTTTTGGCCATTTGTGCATATTTTTGAAAATATATAAAAATCTAAATATATTAAGGCGAGACACTGCAGGTGAATAGGGCAAAAAAATAACTAGTAGTTATCACCTTACTTACCCAGTTGATTGATTATATTGATTATTGCAAAAAAAATTTGTATTACAAGTTTTCAAAAATGTTATGTTTAAATATGCAAATGAGGCATTATTTAATGAAATGTGCTAATTTGCATTAATGTCTAGTACAAAAATCTGAACACTAGATGAAGTCAGTTTCAAAATTTTTGTTTCATTTTTTTGACATATTAGAGTCAAATGTTTTTACAGAGGGAATCTGGGTATCTTTTTTTGTCACTCCATAATTCAGAAAATACTTTGAACAGCCAGAAAACAATATATTTTCACAATTTTGGGGGGAATAAAATGTTGTACATAATCAAGGAAAATATATATGAACAAATCCCTCAGTAGAAACCTTCAGAATAAAAATTTCAAGTTTGGTGTGTGTAAGTGCTACTGAAGTGGAGCTTTATGGCTCAGTTTTTGAGAAAACGGCCTTTAAAAATATGTATTGTAATTGAAATCTATTGGTACAAACAGATAAAGTGCTATAAAAGAAACACTTAACACTGTCTTTTGGATGTTTTCCTTCCACTAGTTTGAAAAAGCACTTTATGAAAAACCAAAAAGCCCAAAATCTCAAAATTGACAGGTGCTTGAAGAAACAGCATTTTTGCCTGCAGTGTCTCACCTTAAGGGCAAAAATATAAACTAAAAAGTATATTTGAATAAGAAAATACATGTAACATTTGAAGAATGTGACTGTATTGTAATATATACAGGGTAAAACTATATATATATATATATATATATATATATATATATATATATATATATATATATATATATATATTTATTTTTTTGCAGTACAGGCAAACCCATTAAAAAGGCAATGATGCAGAGATATTTAGTACTTCTAGGGATTTTTTTTACCTTGGTATACGTATACGATCTTCAATGTTTGAAAGGCCGAGCTGCCCATCTGAGCCCAGACCCCATGCAAACACTTGTCCTTTATCATTCAGAGCCAGAGTATGAGCTTCACCACAAGACACGGCCACGATGTTCTGAGCATCCAGAGACATGACCTGTTCTAGAGAGGGGAGGTAAACATATGACAGCGTTTGAGTGAATTATACAGATGCACTACACTAAATACTGGCCAATATATTGTGCGAATTATTTAATACGTTGCATCTGCTACAGCAAAAATCATTTTTAGAATAATAACATTCATTATTCAAAGTTTATTTTATTTTTAAGCATTTGCTATTGTCTGTTTTTATATCCTGTTTTAATCCTTTGACTTGTGAAATAAAGGACCATTTCAAACCATCTAGATGTTTATATTGGTCTGTGCTTGACACTTCTAGATCATTGAGTAAGAGGTCATGTGACATTTAAGGAAGTGACAGCAGTCAATGTCACTGACCGACCCGTACACGTTTCTGTGGAATGAATAATATGTTACAACATCCATCAGATTGATTCCAGAGGAAGTACAGACGGTTTCATTGATATAACCTAAAATAACCCAGCGTTTTCGAACAGGGAAAGTTTGTGGGATTGTGATGCACTAACGGACAGTTTTTTTCTTTAATTAACATTTATTCTTCATCAAGGATGCATTCAACTGATCAAAAATGACAGTAAAACATTTACAAAAATTCATTATTTCAAATAAAGTATGTTGTTTTTAAATTTCTATTCATCAGTGTCCTGAAAAATAAAACTATCACCTTTTCCACAAAAATATTAAGCCGCACAATAGATAATAATTCTGATAATAATCAGAAATGTTTCTTGAGCAGCAAATCTTTCTGAAGATCATGGTACAATGAATAACAATGTTTTGATCACAGGAATAAACTACATTTTACTCTGTATTCAAATCGAAAGCAGTTAACTTATATAAAAATATATACTAATATTTTATATTAATAAACAGTATTTACAGTATTTTTTGTCATCAACTAAATGCACCCTTTAAGACAAAAATGGGACAAATTTAAACATTTAAACACTTTACTCAGATCTTAAATACAAAACTGATTCAATAAAACAATCATTCATATATTATTCTGAGTGGACAATTGTAGGTCAGCATGAAATGCTGTCTTAAGACACACTTTACATAAAATGAACAAAAAGGGCGAGGCATGATTTAATCCAACAGGATCATAAAAAGAGGGTGTATTAGTGAGAAACCACCTTGATATTACCTTATTAAAGATTTTTTTAAATAAGAGGGATTGATGACATCAGTCACAATGATTTGAAGTGAATCATATAATTATGATCATCAAGTAATTACACTAATAATGTCAAAATATTCTAATGTTGTAAAGTGTCTTTGTGGCCGGACTAACCTGGTTTCTTGCGTGCTTTGTCATGCCCCAGCTGTCCCAGGTCATTGCAGCCACAGGTGTACACCGTCCCGTCCTCCAGCAGAAAGACGCTATGACGTCTGCCGCATCCCACATCCCTCACACGCTTGCCCTCCAAGAACTCACATTTCCTGGGCTCCAGGACTATCTCCTCATCAATCCCACCCAAACCCAGCTGCCCATACGAGGCATTCCCCCAGCACAGCATGACGACGGGCCGTGAGGCCGCTCTCTACCACAGGTGAAGACCTACAGGTCCAGCCGCTTAGCACACACACACACACACACACACACACCTGTCAGTGGAAAACAAACTCTATAATGCAGCAGCAACTAGATGCTAATTATTATTTTTGTGATACTATTATTGATTTTCACTCACTAAAAACAAATACAAGAACCACCTCGGACTAAAGTGAAGAGAAAAAATAAATAAAGATAAAAATAACAAAAAAAAATTTTTTTTTTTTTTTTCAGAATGCATACAGGGTATGAAAAAACGGGAACACACAGGGATTTAATCATACAAATATTGACATTAATTAAAGTGACATAAAATAGTTGCAATTGCAATTATCATTTATTCTGCATCAAAAGATTTATGATATAAAATTGAAATACTAAGAAAAAATTATTAACTGCAAGATCAACAGCCACAATTACTCTCTACAATTACTTTTTTTTTTTGGTCCTTGATAGAAACAAGCTTCTATAGTTGCATGAAAGTACTAAAATGTACCAAATTATATTATATATTATGAATTATGAGTCCCAAATGTTATACTGCCACCAAATACTTTATTTACTACACTATACTAAACCACATACCCTGGAAACAATTAAACTCACATCCCTGTCATGTACTATTACCTGGCTGATGCATGCAATCACTAGTATGTTACAACCTAACCAGAAGCCTAATAATAGTATAGCTGCTGTCACAGTTGTCAATGGGTGCCACGGTTTAAATAGATCAAAATGAAAGCGTGCAAGTTAGTCCCGCCTTGAAAAGAAAATTCTCCAGAAATCTTTCTAGAAAGTTCAGTTTGAGGGAGGTGTGTACATTAACATTTATTGCATAACACCGCTTACAGTCAAATACTATCATTGGGTGCAATAAAACGGGTGCTACAGCTTTAAGTGCTCACAGATAAATGTAACTGTTTTATACCAAACAACAACAAATGCAACACTGTATCGAATTCTAAACGTCATGTGATTCACGTGAGGTTTAAATGCCCTGATCTGTGTGGCGTATGTTTAAATGGAACGTGAAATTGACCGTTAAAACGGTTGGTTTTTAAACGCATTTCTGAGGGAATGTCAGCTAAATTCGTATTAGCGCAAAACTATGTGTATTTGTTTTCAACGATAGCCTTTCCAAATAAAATTAACCACACCTCACTACTGTTGTGCACGAATTTGTGACTTCAATAAGACTACAAACATACACAAACGTCTGTCCCAAATATATATATTAATAGTTGATTTGAACACCGCTACATTTCTGCACCCACACCCATCAGGGTTAACGTTAGCCCGTCATAAAACACGCTTTTCTTACCTGTTGATATGCAATATAACGCTCTTGTAGACGCGTCCAGCACTCGTTCAGGGGTTATGCTTACATGAACGTTAATGTAGATATATTTTGTGAAGTCATGACAGACTGAAAGAGCGCCAGCAGGAGGACACGCGCTTAAATACACACAGTAGAATGAACGCGAAGCGACGGTAATATTCTAGAGCCTTTGTGACACCGGATGTGACGACACAAGCATGCGGCGCTCCTGCGGCGGGATTAAAACGAAACTCAAACACACGCGTAATAATAATAATAATAATAATAATAATAACAATAATAACAACAACAACAACAATACTACTAATAATATTATTACATTACATTTAATTACGAATTTAATGGTACAAATTGATAACAAGAAAAGGTGTCAGACAGCGATTAATTGAATAACCACAAAACTATGTTTTTGACTTTGACAACTTTGTTGTTTTGTTTAGGGCTTGGTTTATGTATTTTGTAAAATGTCTGAGTTGCAATGGCACTTATTAAAGTCACTTGTCCCAAATTTTCTCTGACATTGATATATATTTAAATTGAGAAATTGTACACGTAGTTAGTCTGATTATCTGCAGAAATTTTTAATCTTGACCTTGTTCGTGTTCGTATTCATTTTTGTGAACGCAGCAAGCACACAATTCCAAATTAAAAGTCCCATTATCATTCCACATACCGGTACTCTGAAACATAAATAAATGAGTAAATAAAAGTGTTTTCTTTCCCTCTATATATTCACTATATGGTAAATTAATGAGAATGCACGTGTTTGTTTAAAAAAAAAATCCCAGTGTTTTCTAATACTCAGGCTGATACCCCAGAAAAAAAATAAAAAATAATAGTGAATAATTTCTAAATAATACAAACAAACAGTTTCAATATGTAAATGTTTGTGAATTGGATAAGGGTTCATTTTAATCATGAACATGTTCCAGTGGTTACAAACCTCAGTGTAAAATTTCAACACCCAAAACTAGCTACAACAGAAATGTTGGATTTTTATTTAAAAAAAAAAACAACAACAACAACAAAAAACAACACTGTACCAAAGTGCATTTTGTAAGGTTACGAGACAAGACTAGTCTGTATTCAATGAGGTAGAGCAAAATATCACTTGCTTGTGTTAATAAAAACCGCGTTAATTTCTTATACAACGTTGATTTGAAATCCCATGATGTCTTCATTTTGAAAGATGGCCATAAATAATAATACTTAAGTAATCTTAACACAACAAAAGAAACACCAGTAGGCAGTATTCCGTGAGTAATGCACGACAGAAATAGAATATTGCACATGTTGCATTATCAAACGTCTCATGAACATTACAGTGATTTAAATCATCTAGCTTTCAACCTGATCACGTAAATTTAAAAGGATCTGGAATTCAGCAGCTGAAGTGTTTTGATTCAAGTAACAGTTAAGAGCAGTGTGCTTGCTTTATGAATACAAACTCTCCCCTGTGCAGTGTAAACGGTCCGATGGTTTTCTGTCCGGTTTCATCACCTGTCGAAGCAGGGGTACAATGAGTTCACCTGGTAAGCCCTGCTGGGCATGTTCACCTTGGCATCCATGCTCTGTGTCTGTGTGAGGCCGTGCAGAGGGGCTGTGGAGACCTGCATTGGGGCGGTATGTGTCAGATATGTCGCAGGACCTTGAGAAGACACTACCACTGGCTGGCAGTTCTGCTGCATGTATTGTGTGTTCGGTCGCTGCATGTACTGATGCAAGGACACGCTCTGACCCTGGATGGGATACACCATCTGTGCAGGCTGAGCACTCGGCTGAGGACATTTCTGCTTGTTCGCTTCCTTTACGTCACTGTCATGTGTACTGAGAGAGAGAGAGAGAGAGAGAGAGAGAGATACACTCAGCTATCCCACTTTAACACAATATATTGTTTTAATACTTTTAAAACTTTAGTAAGTGAAACAATGAAAATGAGAACTGATTCCTTTGTAAGTAGCTGAAATAAAGTTTTATTTTAATAAAAAAAATTATTTAATGTTGAGTTTTTCAAGTAACTAAAAAAAAATCTGACAAGCTGTTCAAAACCACCATCATATTTTGCGCAGCTTGGCAGTGAACAACGGCTCTGTGTAGTTAATGCTGCTCCATGTGAAGGCGCGCAGGTGATGGTGATTTACCACTGATTACAGAACTGGCTTTACTGACAAGATTAAAGATCACATGCACATGCGATTTATCTTGCAGCCCTTACATGGATTTAGTAAAGATGTAAATACAAAGTAAATGCACACATTACTGTATCTACAACTTTACTGAATGTGTTCAATATGGATTTACATGCATTCAGTAGTTACATATGCATCAATTCAAGTTATATTTACATGCATTCCATAAAGTTTGTATATCCATGAATAAGGTTGCATTTACATGCTTTCAGTGAAGATGTAAATGCAAGTTAAATGCATGCATTTACAACTTTACTGTATTCAAGTAAATGTACTGTAACTTCAATGCATGCATACACAATTTTAATGCATGTAAACGCAACTTGAATGAATGCTTATGCAACTTAAGTTAATGCATGTAAATGCAAATTAATTCAGTAAAGTTGCATTTGCATGTATTCAAGTTTCATTTACATGCATTAAAGTGCATGCTGTAAAACTATCTTTACATGCATTCCAATATTATTATTTTTTGTTAAAGATAAAACCCCCGGGGGAAACTCACATGAGAAGTCTCTCCACGCAGGGCAGCAGCTGCTCCCAAGTGTACGCTGACAGACGCTGAAGGCGTGGAGGCCAGGTCGGAGATAGACGCAAGATTACCCTGGAGGAGGCCACACACGCCGCAGCAACCAGGGACGGGACGAATCGCAGAAATGCATGGTCTTGACAGATACAGGAATTGCAAAATAACAAAACATTCTGATTCTGTATATAATGCAGTTCTTATTCACTCCCAAAAACATTCAACCGTTGAAAATGCACTGCATCCGAATTAAACTCTTCACCTTGTAAAGAGACCTCTAGGAAGTAGTCAGCATATTTGGACATGTATAGCATGGTCTTCTCCATGCATACCATCGGCCAGCCGTCATGCAGGTCCATCTCATTCACGGCGACCGGCAGGTAGTACTCGATGAAGTGAGCAGCGGTGGGGAGATACAGGTTCCACTGAAACGTCTCGAGGAGCAGCAGCTCCATGTGCAGGAGACCCTGTTTGGTCAGAACCAGGTTCATAGAGCTCATGCAGCCCAGACTGTTCAGAGTCTCCAGCTTCGGGACGCGGTCTTCTCTCTCCTCAAACTTACCTGGATAATAAAAATGGTTACTGATTGGTTATGGCGTAATACTATGTGGTGTGCCTCCTGCATCACACACAATAACAGAATATCACAAATCACAATCACAAAAACCAATATATGAGTATGACTCTTACTGGCCAAAAGCAAGCAGGACAGTGCGACCATGTGAAGCTGCTGTACTGAGATGTCATAGCGGTCCATGAACAGGTCCAGCAGATAAACAGCTAAGTGTCTGGCTGCTGGGCACAGCTTGAAACGATTGCTGACTATAGCGATAAGGTCTGCAAAATATCGTCTAAGGCTCAGCTGTGGAGACTGTCCTTTGTACACAGGCAACCGCAGCTCCTAAAGACATCCAACAAGACAACCACACTGCAATTAATATATTTTATAATATTGATTAGTGCAATAATCAGTTTAAGTTGCAAATGCATGAAATGGTGATCAAATTAAGTTGCATATGCATGCATTGAATTTGTAAAATATTTATTTGTAAGTCACTTTGGATAAAAGCATCTGTTAAATCTCCTAAATGTTAATTTGCATTTATCTAAAATTATAAATAAATTGAATGTGCATGCATTCAAAGTGCATTTATATGAATTCAATAAAGTTGCATGCATTCATACATTCAATTTGCATTTATATGAAATTATAACAGTTGCATATGCATGCATGTAAACAACATTTACATGAATTCATCAAGTTGCATATGCATGCATTCAATAAAGTTGCTTTTTTCATGCTTTCAAGCTGCATTTACATAAATTCAGAACAGTTGCATATGAATGCATTCAGTAAAGTTGCATATGCATACATTCAAGTTGCATTTACACAAATTCAGAAAAATTGCATATACATGAATGCATTACATTACAAAATCCAAAAGGCAATTTCACTACAATGACAATTTTGTTATAACAGATTTGTGCAATGTTCATGTGCATGCATATTTGATTGCACCCAAAACAAACACAGTGACAGAAATACAAACTTTGTAACGCAGGGCCTGATAGATGTCCTCTGCAAGTTCTCCTTTCCACCACTGACCCTCCAGCTCCATTGGGCTCCTGGAATATATGAGGTTCAAAGATCTGATCAGCTTCATTGAGCAAAAGCACCTTAGTGCATCCCAAGACAAAGCTCCAGCAACTATCAGCTGAAGGACTTGATTGGTCCAACACACTTCAGGAGGAGAAGATCATTTAGAGTAACAAGCATGAGCTTTCCTCAATGTGCACAATAGTTACTGGGTCAAAGATACCAATGCATATCACATGCAACATAACAAGAATCAATGAACGGAATGACTTACTAGTATACGATAATCTACTATAAATCAAAGAGTCGTGTCAATAATAGAATAGCGCTACATGTTTTACTTTTAAAGGGAAAAAGCAGACGATGAAAGCTTTTCAGAATCTAGAAGCTGTAAAGAACTCACCGCACACATGGACATCTGCATACAGACAGTACAACGAAAACTAGCAGCCGAACAAACTTACTCGTATAATCAAAGTGTAAATCAAATCAAAGATTAGATTACATTGTGACGAGCAAAGAAACAACACACGACACAGCAAGCCAATTGACAATCTCAGCCAATCCAAAGTCGCCTTACAATAACAGAGCACGACCAATCAGAATTAAGCTTTCATCAGCGTCATCACAAGGCACAAACAAACATTTGTCGAGTGTCAATGCAGCAAGAAAGAGCAACTAATCACAGAATTACTCTGAAAATAAAAGTGAAAGTGGTGGAAAAACTTAAGATGTCAGCAACTTGTACTTGACACCTAAAAAAGACAATTTTCACTAATAATTGTTTATAAAGTTTGTAAAATACATTTCAACTCAAATATCACCACTAGAGGCCACCCTTTCCTCAATAAGGACAGAATGCAAATGGGATGAAATGCTCGTTTTTTATTGATTTTTTTTTTTTTTTATATATCATTCCTAACAATGTTTTGCCACCCATTTTTCAACCATTACATTTAATAATTGAACAAATGTTTCTATTCAAATAAAAAATTAAATAAAAAAAATAATAAAAAGGCAAATACCTGTAGGGAAAACAAAGTTTCACAAAAGTGAGATTTATGTTAGTCACATAAGCTGAGCACACGTGTTAATGCAGAAAAACCTCAGACAGTACTTTCGTTTTTAAATGTGTGTTTTCCTTATCCTGATCTGATCTTTGGTTCTTTGTTTTAAAAGTCTGGGCACCTCTGATTTAAATGACAAATACTCTGTCAATACGAGATTGTAACTACTGATTCCTAAAAATTTTTTACATCCTTGATATCTAATCAATGCAATCTCATGACTTACATTTTGAATGCAATATATATATATATATATATATATATATATATTAACTATCATAATAATTGTCTTAAATTTTTAAAACTTGGAAATCATAGTTTTAACTCAAGACATTGGGAACCCTATATTGACTTAAATGCCCATAAATTGAATAGCAAAGTTAAAATAGATTACATAAAGTAAAAATAATAAATAATATCTACATTGTTAGAATGTGTGTGTGTTTCTTCTTTTCTCACATTCTCATTAAAGCAAACGAGTGTGTAATAAACTGCTCAGCATGTATGTGCCTCTATATGGCTGTTATAAACAGTGCTGAATGATGTGTGTTGAAAGAGGAAGAACATGTGTCTCCACTGGGCTCTACTTTTCTGTGCACATCAAGACTGTGGCATGAATGAGCTTCTTTCATAAAGAGAAAGCATACAACTAGGCATCAATAGATCGAAGAATGCATGCAATATAGACAATGCAGTTGGACATAAGTATGATGTGGCATGCAGGTAATCCATTCTAGTCATGGGCTTGAGCTGCTTTCGTCCCCGGATTGAACTGTCATGGCTGCCGCGCGCTGTTGACTGATTCTGGTTGGACAGGAGGCGGAAAAGCGCTGTAAGTCTGTTCACCTTCGACACTTTTACATGCAGTTATACGCGTTTTCACATATGCACTGCTTAAACTTTGACTTTGACGCAGAATGAGAGTTTTGTTAGTGGAAATGCAATGTCGCACGCGCATAATGGCATGCACGATATAGCAGTTTGAAACATGTTTGTTCGTCAACTTTAAATAGACAAGTCTGAATAGTTGCTAAAGTGAACTCCATCGCAGACTATTAACATTGCATTTTACCTCGCACTGCATTAAGTTTGCTCTAAAACGATTTTAAAACTTTATAACACGTTCATTGCATTGTGACATAGGCAGCTGAACCACAGGTGCAAACTGATTGTACTTTATTTAACTCTTTAAACACACGGTGCATGCTTAGAACATGCTAGTTTATTATATTTGATTATATAATTTATGTCTTTTGAGATGTGTGGATCAGTATGCATGTGTATATTAAGACAAAGATGTGAGGAAGACTAAAACTATGCTTACTAAACAATACAGTACCATGGTACAGTGATGGTAATCCCGTGGTGCTTTGATGTGTATCATGGGAATAAAACACTATCATATTACAACGGAATTTAGAAGAAGGTTCCAGTGTATTTGTAAGAATTCCATTGTATTACCATGGTACATGTTTAGAAAACATTAGTACTGAACTCGTAGTAATTTATTTGGGACTCACATGTTGCATATAGCAGTTAAGGAATAATAATTAAAAGTAATCATAAACCTACAAAGCATTGAATGCACAATTCAATTTAGGTTCATTCAAATATATTGACTTGTAATAAAGATGTTGTAGTCTGGTTTTGGGTAACTAAGGCAACGTTATAAATGACTTTTCAAAGAAGACAAGTTATGTTTTTGAACAAAAAATATTAATGTTCATACTTTATATGTGACAGTTTTTTAAATATTTTTTGTCATATGGTAAGATTTTGATCATTAACACTAGTTATTAATTCAATTAAATGCACATTAAATAGTTTACGCAGCATGCATTACAATAATTAAAATTACAAGAAAAAAATGTAATAAACAAAAGCACAGTTCGCAGAAAATGCATGTTTAATGTATGCACTGCAAAAATTATTGTTTTCAGTATAAATATCTAAATATTCTTAAATCAAGATATATATACTTAAAAGGCAAAATGACTTCTATAATGATATTATAAAACTTTGTTTTCTAAAAACAGTATCATAATTTAGTGATTTTATGCCTAAACAAAGAAATAAATCTATCAATCGGGTCAGAAAAATAAACTTACTCAGTATTTTTGTCTTGTTTTTAGTATAAATGCATTAATATTTTATGATATATTAAATTTTATAATAAGTCAAGTTACATTTACTTGAGAGGCAAAATGACATTAAGGATATGAAGTATTTTATTCTAAAAAAAGTATTAAAATTAAGAGAGTTTATGCATAACACGGAAAAAATAATCTGTTAATGGGGTAATAAACTTAATTCAATCGCAAAACAAAACACTGACTGATATTTATTCTTGTTTTAAGCATAAATCAACTTAATTTAGTTTTTTTCTAGAAAACAAGCTTTTGTCTTGTTTTCAGTATAAACCACTAAATATTCTTAAAGTTACTTGAGATGTCAAGTCTTGTTTTCTGAAAAATTTATTAAAATTAAGTGAGTTTATGCTTAAAACAAGAAAACATTTCTTTCAATGGGCTAAGAAAAAAAGATTATTTTCCCTTGTTTTAATCCTAAATTCATGTATATTTGATCAGTTTTTCAGAAAACACTGTTTTAAGTAGCTTTTTTTTTTCTTAAATGCATCTTAATAAATTTGTTTTTAGATATTTGTAATGGAAAACAATAAAAATACAAAGTTAGAAAATCATTTTTGACAGCGCATCGCCTATGACTTATAAAATGCTCAGTATTGCAACCAGAAACATTGGTGAAAATATAATGACACTAGTTATGTGTTCAATTAATACACTGGTTAATATAATGAAACTGTTGCAATGGTTGTATTGATTTATTGAGTTCTGAGCATGATCTATCTAAACGTCTTTATTGAGTTTTGAGCATGATCTATCTAAAAGCTCAAATTTCCATTGTCTTGTATAGGGCTCTGTGCATCTGAAATGAATGGGGTCAAAGCCAACCCTGGTGCTCAGGTTGGGAAGGAAGAGAGGGGTATTTGGCATAAACGCCTCCGTCTCAGGAAGACCTCCTTTTCATTCCCTGCTGAACGAAACACTGTGAAACAGGAGAGGAATGTCACGGCACGTGGATGGATCGTAAAAGAGAAGTCCAAGAAGCGACCTCAAAGCCTTCAGGCGATAAACACATTCACCTGCTCCTCATGCAATGATGGCGTCTCTTTCAGACCTGGCGAATTAACAAGGCATTATAAGATCGCCCATGGAGGCGAAGGAAGCCCACCGATGTTTCCATGCAACATGTGTAATTTCTCCTCGCCAGTGTTCACTACGCTTCAGCAGCACCGAATGCAACATGAGGATTGTTTGTTCGTTTGTGAGATTTGTGATGACGACGTCCAGCGAACGCTTCCCCAACTGACCAAACATTGTCAAACTCACCATGCTCTAAACGGTCAATACTACTGTCCGAAGTGCAAACTCTCCATCCAGGAGATCAAGCAGTTTGTGTGTCACTCGTGTTGCATTACCAATGGCAATGCACAGAAAAACAATCTCTTAAAGCACATGGCTGCTGCATGCCGTCAAAGGTGGAGCCGCAGGAATTGGTGGAGAAAGCGGGCACACGTCAAGCAAGACAATAACATGTCCCAAGAGTTAAAGTTCTTACTTCCAAAACCAGAAGCCCAGTTGACATCCCCATTGCTCCCGTTCTCCACACCCGGTCTACTGGACGACCACGGCGTCTTGCTGGATCCAGAGAAGACCTTGGAGGAAACGCAGCAGTTTCTCGAAAGGACTGTGTGTAGTGGTAAAAACTGGCCTGCATCTTTCAAAAGCGAGCGAGAGTTTGTTTCTCGCGCGCCAACAACACCCCATCCGTCACAAACGAATGCGAAACGGTGTACCGCGCCACACACTGGGAAAGATAAGCTAAGCGGACTCATGGAGAAGAACAATATATCCGTTCCCCCAGACTGCACTACAAAGCTGGTCGGGTTCAAGATGGTGGACGGCAAGAAGCATGTAGTTCTCAAAGTCATTCCTTCAAACAATCGAGACGTTTCGAACGGTGCTGTGAAACCTGTCAATCAGCGAAACGAATCCAATGATGTTTCAACCGTTAAAGCCTCAGGAAACTGTACTCAGGTGACATCTAGAAGGTCTTCGACCCAAAGAAAGAAGCAGGGACGATGTGTAGCTCAGAAGGAGAGTTTGTCTTCAGTGGTTGAGAAGATACAAAGCCAACAAACTGATGCATGCAACAGTCCCAACACTATTCCCAATGCATGCAACGCCTTCAACCATAACTCTGATATACAGAGTCCCCATGCAAAAAGAGCGAATGACTGCCAAGCCTTCAGTGAATCCGAGGAAAACTTTACCGCATGCCAAAGAGATTCCGGTTGTAATAGCGATCTGACTTCGGATACAGGTTCTTTGGAGGAAACGTGTAGTTCACGACTCCTTACAACTGTGTTTAATGATGAACCCAATCTTGCACTGGATTCAAACTTCGTTCACCATCAGCCAAACACATGCTCCATCTCTGGGCTTGATTGCATGAGTCCGTCCTCTGGATCTCTCCTGAAGGATCTGAATGAGTCTTTGTGTCAAAGTGAAGCCGGGGACCTGTTATTCCATGAGTGCACAAACAACATGGACCCCAGAGATTCTCTGGTCCCGGTGGGTCAGCACGACTGTGAGAGCGAAAGCCTCAGCGCTCCAGAACTGCTTCACATGGTGCATGAGCTGCCTTTAACAACAGCCATCCATTTGCTGGATGAGACGAGAGAGGATCGGACGTTATCGCCACACGTCAGCTCTGATGAACCTCTGAAAGATTCAACACGCGCTGGAGGTAAGCATGAAGCAGAGCACTCTGGGATTAAGTGTACTTGATGTGCTTTGTTGTTTTTGACATGGTTCCCATAGTCATGGAAGATTTTATGCAACTGTAAAAATGTGCACCTTGATTGAACAAAACATTGAAACGCTTTCCAGTGGACAGAAGACTCATGAATGTTCACTATGTCTAAGCTTGCATGCATCGAGATTTAAAGTTGATATAGTTAAATATGTAAATCACACTAAATATTGGTCTGTGAACACTTGAGATCAAGCAGACTGTGCAAACCTAGTTATTAACCTGTATGTGTGTAATATCTGCTTATGAAACCGTCTTTAGCAGCTGATTTTCATAGGATTTAGTTTATCTTTAATGTTAGATAGTTCTACATATAGTCAATCTATCATAATAATAAATAGTAATTATTAATAAGTAGTAATAATTTATATATTTGAAGTGTGTATGAGAGTGTATTTAAAATATTTTAAATAAATAATAAATAATTCTTAATAAATGATTATTCTCAAAACGTTATTAAAGCATTTTTATTTACTCCCAAATGGCTCGGTAATAGGGCTGGGATAAACGATTATTTTTTAAACGATTAATCTAGCGATTATTTTTTCGATGCATCGATTAATCTAACGATTAATTTTTCCAGACCGATTCGTTTTCGATTATCTCCCCAATAATTGACTACTAACAATTTATACATGTTGATTTACATATCTGAATGAAAAAAACATGAATTCCTTAATATTGCAATATATGTTTATTGCTCTTAAAATTACAAAATAAAAGACTGACTAAGAATGCATTACTTTGCACTTGTATAGAGATAGCATTCAATAAAACCTTGAAGCCTTGAAAACACATAGCTTACTGAAACAAGCTTACTGAACACATAGGGCCTAGCTTACTGAAAAAAAGTTCTTCTTTCAGATGAAAATACTTGATGTCTAGCATTCAATAAAAAAGGTCACCCAAAATACTTGTTTAGAGCAATTGAAAAAATACAGTAACCAATGTAAACTTGAGGGCTTTAAGCTAATACAGAGAGTGCTTTTCCAAAAAAAAAAATAAATAAATAAATTAACAGTGGGAGCCAGCAGCCTGTCATGGAGAAAGAAAAAAAAATCTCAGAATGCTCCATCAGTAGCAGACTGCAAACGCGCCCTGTGTGAAAGCACAATGAGTCCGTGCTACTTCAGCACATCATACGTAACGCACACGGACTGCATACGCACTGCAGACGGATTATATGTGAAACAGGCGTAATGATTTTGGTTAATATGCACGAGGGGGAGAGAGAGAGAGCAAGACAGCGCTCGTGTAGTTTGAAGACGTTGAGTGCGCGAGCGCGCGTGAAACTTTGGTGTTTCGCCCTTTTTCTATTGTATTTAATGATTTTGATTAATATGCACAAAGTAGAGAGAGAGAGCAAGACAGCGCTCGTGTTGTTTGAAGACTGTGAGTGCGCGCGCAGCCGGGGCTCTCTCTCGTACGCGCCCTGTCAGACGCAACAGATCACTCACCGATCAAATAAGGTCAATGCAGAAAAACCCCTGGATTGGTTATATAACATTGGACACAATGTTGATCTGGCCATCGCGTATATTCAGCGCACATAAGGTAAACGTTTTGCAAACGTTTTTTAGAGAAATAAAAACAGGTCGACGAATCGATGCGCATATTTTGCGTCGACGTCATCGATGACCTCGACGCATTGTCCCAGCCCTACTCGGTAACCTTAGCTTTATGTATTTACTCTGGAATGACTTACAAAAAAAAAAAAAAAAATATATATATATATATATATATGTATATATATATTGATATTTTACAAAAAAAAAGAATTTAAAATAGTTTAAAGGATTGTTTAAACATGTATCAAAATATTGTATTTCCTCTGAAATGGTACAGTAAACATATTTCCAAGCACATAATGCATATATATATATAACAAGTGACCCTATTTGTGACCCTGGAGCACAAAAGCGGTCTTCAGTGTCTGGGGATATTTGTAGCAATAGCCAAAAATACATTGTATGGAGCAAAATTATTGATTTTCCTTTTATGCCAAAAATCATTAGGATATTAAGTAAAGATCATGTTCCATTAAGATATTTTGTAGATTTCCTACTGTAAATATATCAAAACTTAATTTTGATTAGTAATAAGCATTGCTAAGAATTAATTTAAACAACTTTAAAGATGATTTTCTCAATATTTAGTTTTTTTTGCAACCTCAGATTGCAGATTTTCAAATAGTTGTATTTCGTCCAGATGTTATCCGATCCCAACAAACCATACATCAATGGAAATATTATTTAATCAGCTTTCAGATGATATATAAATCTCAATTTTGAAAAACTGACACCTAAGACTAACATGTAAGTTACTCTTCTGCTCCATATGTTTTTCCTCAGATGCAAACCAGCGATCTGAGCCGGTCAGTGCTTACATCTTCTCTCTCCTGCCTCATGATGCAAACTCTTCCACGTCCCGATCCAGCGAGTCGAGCGGCGCTCTCGCATCACTGAACAGAAAGCGCACGGGAGAAACGTCCTCGGTGGACACTCCCATCACCAAATCCCAGAAGCGATCGCCTCGGGCCTCGGAAAACGTCAGCGGCTCCGTCCTCTTCTGGGAGCCGTTGGCTCGAGACTCTCCGGTGACCCTTCGACTGATTCCCTTCAGCTCCTCGCAGTCTGTTAAAACCCCACGCGACGACCAGCCCGTCATAGTCCTCAACCATCCCCACACGGATATCCCCGAGGTCACCAACATCATGAAAGTAGTCCACAAGCACAAAGACGGCGTGCAGCGCGTCGTACTTTCTCGTAAAACTCTTCGAGCTCTTTCCGAGTGTAACTGCGATGCCTTTCGCGATAATCTCGTCGCCACTTGCCACCACCGCAGGAGAGAATGGCCAAACGGGACGGTTAAAGAACGGGTCAGCTTGAAACTGAGGCTCAAAAGAGTGTGTGGTAGAAAGTACACCGTAGTACCGACAGTGTCGGAGAGCTTCGTGCCGCAGCCGACGTTTAGATGCTGGTTCTGCGGCCGGCTTTTCACAAACCAGGAAGCTTGGGTGGGACACGGACAGAGACATCTAATGGAAGCAACCAGAGGCTGGAACCAGCTCTTCAACAGATAGAAATGCGTTCGGTTTCTTGCATTAGTGCTGTGAAGACTCAGGGTTACCATGCAGATTTATAGTAATAAACCCGTTCTCAGGCGATTTGAATATTTATAATGACACGAGCATTATTTATTTTGTTCCACACTGTGAAAAAAAGTGCAGTGCATTATCTAATAGACTAAAAATCAGTATGTTTTGATATGGTCGGACCAAAGCCTTCTCACACGATACTGTGATAGATCAGGTTTCGTGAGATTATTGCAGAGACCTCAGGTAATACTGTCATATTCCACTCTGTTTGCTACTAATAGAAGAAGTGTGTTGACCTTCACTTCACTGATACTTTATGTAGCTTTGCATTATTTTATAGTTTTACTGCTCTCTTTGTTGATTTCCCAATCATCTTTCAGAAGACTTAGAGACTGAATGTTTACAGGACTTGTTGATTCTCTTTGTAGGAGGCTGTGGATCTGGTTTAGCTTCCGGTTTATTTAGCATTAGCTTCAAACTACAGCTGTATGCGAGAGCATATGTTCACGGAGGATTCACTGAAGTTATGTTTTGTATTTATGTGACTTGTCTGTATTTATTTTTCAGCATGCAGTCGGCTGATAAGTTACAATGGTGAGTTTAATCAAGAGTTTAAATGAATTACCTTACATTTATTAAATTGTTAATGTATTATTCATGGATAAAGAATGTTGCAACTGATCTAGTTTTCCCCAAAAATATATTTATTCTCATTTATGAAGCCAAAGGTTTTTTAGGATCAGTGTAATCTGGTCAGAATAATCATTTCTTGAGTTAATTTTTCGGCAGGTCAAACTTTGATTGCACTGTGAATCAGGCACTTAATAGTGAGGTGCATTTCTGTAAAGGTTTGAAGATGGTCTGTGATCCACTTCACTTGAAAACCAAAGTAAACGTGTCTCTTATGTTTGTGTAGAAGTTTAAACACTGTTATTATAGAAGTGCCTCTACAACAAAAAACCCTCTAGAGCTATCAATAAATAAAGAAATATAATCATTTGTTTTGTTTTTATGTTTTGTCAGAGGTTGAGGTACATATAGCATTGAGGTTTGCATATCAACAGCATCTTTGTTTTGCATATACATCAGTTTTCTTTTTTACTACACTTGTGTACTGGGAAAAAAATAATAATGACATTTTCAAATGAAGTCACAAAATGGATGATCTGGAAGATTAAAACAAACATTTATGTAATTGAATGTTCACTTATGATAAATATCATTTTTTGGGTTGCCCACATAAGGTTGCCAGGTATTGCAACCTAAAAACTGATGATATTACAAGCACATCATTGAACAAATGGAGAAACAGAATCAACAGTAGCCTATATATGGGGAAAAAAGGGTCATTCAATCTTATACACAGGATTGACCAATCGAAACATATTTTTGATTTAAGACACATTGTTTTTTCCCGATCCTTTATTCTCTTACAGAGAATAACTGTAAAGACTAAAAAAAGTCAAATAATAAAAAAGTGCATATAATAAATCTTTGAATGATTTCAAAAGGCAATAAAAACGGGGAAAATGTTTAGAAACCTTCCTGCAAAGCTACAGTACTGTTAAAATTTTTAGGCACTTGTGATGTAAAATGAGTATGCTGTCTATTTTTCTCAATTCTACAAACTAAATGAAATCAAGGTTTGTCGTGAGCATCCTTTGCATTTAAAGCAGCTTTTGCCCTTGGTGCACGTGAGCGTAGTTTGTTGCATGAGGTCTCTTGAAGCATTTTTTATTTTTATAGGCCTATGCACAATAACCACATGATAATATACTCCTTAGGATTGTACAATGCTGATTGTTATAATTTTATATAACATGCACATTACACAAAACAACCACTTCAAACTAAATAAAGAAGACTTTTTTATTTATTTTACTCAACACAATGCAATGCAAAGCAATGTTTAAATACAAAGATTAAAAGACATATATAAACTGTACAGCTGTACCATATTTGCGTATCTTGTACAACATTGCTGTTCTCTCAGTTTTTCATGACGTTTTGCTACTGCTTCTTCCAAAAGCAACCTGTCAGCCAGCAAAATAAGTTATAAAAGTAGCAGCAAGTCCCAGCTGTGCACGTGTAGCTCTGTTTCCATCATCTCTCAAGGTAAGATGTGAAACTACCCCCTCTCAATGCAGTGATGTGTGTCATGAATGTCTCATGGCTTGACTGCGTGTCTGAGTTTGGTGGAGTCTTTGGTGTTGCATTGAGAGTCGACCAGCACTAGAGGATTCTTCTGGTGGTTCTCAATGATGTCTGAGACGCTGCTGAAGCGCTTGAGAGAGAGAGAGAGAGAGATACACCGAGAGAGCATAGTTTAGACCTTTTTTCATCTCATGCAGTGACGCTTATGGAAGCTTGTTTTTTTTTCTATGGGATGTCTTTCTCTTTTTTTTAGATAATGATAATTAAAGGAACAGTTCACACAAAAATACCCTTTAAACAATATTTTGATAAGTACCTTGTCTGGTTTCGACCTGTCATGGAAAAATAAATGTGACACTAAAACCACCAGCAGGTGGCGGCAAGTGCCTGTGTTAATGACTGATTCATTGATTCATTCGTTCACGCGATTCATTCAAAACGGTTTAATTCAGAAACAAAGCAATCTAATGTTTTTATTAAAATTTTTATTCGTTGACTCAAATGATTTGTTCAAAAACAGATTCATCCAGAAAGAAAACACTGCAATGTTGGTCTGAGTCACAAATATTTGTTCTGAACTATCTTTGTTGACAAAAATAAAATAAAAAATACTACAAAAAACAGACAATATTGTTTCTAAAAATGTATTTCACTTTATATTAAGCTGTTGTTTGTTTAACTGTTTTATACCATTAATATTTAAATTGTTGCATACATTTTTTTATATATAAATATGAAAAATAAAAACATCTACAGATAATTTTTTTTCTTTCATAAGATAGTATTATTGGGGATTTTTAACTGAATTCTATGCTTTATAATCCAGTGAATGGACTCAAATATTATTATTATTATTTAATAATGTAAGCTTGCATATTGTAAAAACAATCATCATATTGTAAAAGTCAGAATTCTAAGAAAAATATCAGAATTACAATATAAAAATATTTATTCTGTGGCGTAAATAAGCTTTAATAGGCATCAAAATGTATTTTGATACTAAAGTCACGTCACCTGAGTGGTATGAGTGCATTATTAAACTATTATTGAGATTAGATTGACATTAGGATGAGCAAATAATGACAACATTTTCATTTTTAAATGTGAATCCATGTGGTTTTACCTCCTCTCCTTGTTTTTCTTTCCCCAAAGCATACTGTTTGGTGGAAGCGATGTAGCGGACAGGGATGTTGTAAACTCGGCTGTTATAAAACACCACCAGTGTGTACGGCTGCTGTGTGTCCACACCAGAGCTCTTCCTGAGAAGAAAAGAGCCGTCCTGAAATCAAATCAGACAAAGAGGCACATAAGCATACATCCCAAATAGAGATAGACTGATATTATTACATTTATGCATTTAGCAGGTGCTTTTATTATAAGCAGCTTGCATTACTTTTTAAAAAATGGTTACTATAGTAAAACTGTGGTTTTGCTAACCACGGTTTAACCATCGTATTTGTAGAAAAACTGTGGTTATTACTGTAGCTTATTAAAATCATGGTTCATTTTCAAGGGCTTTGTATTTATGTATAATTATGAATTCTTTCTTTATATCTTTCTTTTGTTTTATAACTGTGCCGCAGCTGCTTTAATGGTTTGTAATTTATAAGTAAATTGAAATTTAATTTAAATTGAATTCTCGATCCGAATCATTTGACTCATAAATGATTCGAATGATTCGAGACACGTGAAGTCAACTGATCCACAAACCCCCTCCAAAGTCCCGATCTGAATTAATTGATTCATAAACCCGCTCCGAAGTCCCGATCTGAATCAAATGATTTGAGACACGTGAACTCCCGATCCGAATCAATTGATTCATAACCCCGCTACGAAGTCCCGAACTGAATCAACCTGCTCCGAACTCCCGATCCGATCATCTGACTCATGACCCCGCTCCGAAGTCCCGTTTCGAATCAATTGATTCTTAAACCCGCTCCGAAGTCCCGATCTGAATCAAATGACTCATAAACCCGCTTCGAACTCCCGATCCTATCATCTGTCTCATAAACCTGCTCCGAATCTCGACACAAGACCGCTCCGAAGTCCCGATCTGGATGAAATGATTCGAGACACGTGAAGTCCCGATGTGAATCAAATGATTCGCGACACGTGAAGTCCCGATCTGAATCAAATGATTCATAGACCCGCTCCGAAGTCCCGATCTGGATGAATGATTCGAGACACGTGAAGTCCCGATGTGAATCAAATTATTCATAAACCCGCTCCGAAGTCTCGATCCGAATCATCTGACTCATAAACCCGCCCCGAAGTCCCAATCCAAATAAATTGACTCATAAACCCGCTCCGAACTCCCGATCAAAAATCAATTGACTCATAAACCCGCTCCGAAGTCCCGATCCGAATCAATTGATTCATAAACCCGCTCCGAAGTCCCGATCCAAATCATTAATTCATAAATGATTCACAATACGCAATGGGATTGGAGCGTTTCAAAACAGTGAGTAATTTTGTGATGCAATGGTTTAACAGATTAAGAGTTTTAAAAAGCTCAATTTCACCCATCACTACAAGCAAGCAACGTCGAAATTAGAAAATGAATGGATATTTTGATCTGGCTTTTGCTAGTGAATCGCTTGAATGATGAAAGTCATGGGTTTGAATATAGCCTAATGAATGCAAGTAAATGCAGAATCTTTTAAAAAGGCATTCAACTGCATTCAAAAAAAGATTTCCTTTTGTCCACTTACATGTACAGTTATATTTTTACACACAAATGGGCTATATACAGTATGTCAGTAGCTATAGTTTTGTTGTTGTTGTTTGTTTGTTATTTTAATAGGCAACATCATGTTGAAAACAAGAAATGTTGCCTTGGTAGCTAGCTGAAATAAACCAAGGTATGCCCCTTGCTCTTGCTGGTATTTATACTGCAGTGTCAACTCAGTCTAGTTTTGTGTTATTTGTGCAGGTCTGACGTGCCTCAGCTGAGCGTATGAGAGCGTCCTCTGCTGTCCTGCGGTCACATTTGCTGGCATACCAAACCTTTTTATACACACCAGCTTCCTGTGTGAGAGAACAGGACAGTTAGACTGACAAACGATGTAAGTGCATGCTGGGATGTTCTTGATTATAGTATTTATGCTTCGAACTGAGATGCACAAACATCAGGGAGCATTTTTCATTTTCTGTCAGAGCCAAACCCTACAAAATGGAAAAAAATGAAAACACAAAGAAGTGAATGCATTGAAAGGGAAGTCAGTAGTGCAATCACCTCTTCAGCATCTCTGGCTGATCTGCCGTCTGAAGGCAACGTCCCTCTGCCTGTCGACATAAAACAATATTAATCAAGAGCTAGAAAAAGAAACTTCACGGAGGCTGATTAAGAGAGTTTATATATTTATATCAGCTTTATGGTCATATAAATGTCTATTGCAAACTGAAAGCTTGAATTTTACTTTGGGCGGGAAGCTGTTGAGGCTGAGGCATGTATCTATAACAGAAAATGAGACTGTTGTTAGTCAATTTGTCCATGAAATTAGAATAGTTTATGCTTACAGGAGAACATTACACTTTTTTTTTTTTTTTTTACTTTACTCGGTGGAACCCTGTTGAGCTCGGCATGGTGTCCGGTGGGCTTCGTGATATAGTTGCTGGTGTTGTTTTAATAGATGTGGCTGTAAGAGAGATCATGCAATTGTTAATAAGCGACTTTAATCTCTACTCTATAACAATACACAATCAAAGTTAAAATTGCTCTTTGAAAACTCACATCTACAAGTCACTGGCTATATTCAGATTAGCCTACTACCTTACTAATACTACTTTTCTGTATGCTTGGATTGATCTGCAACAGCTTATTTGCATGTCAAAACTGAACTTAATTTATGCAATACTGCATCAGTTTAACCAAATGCAGCGTAGATTTTATTTGTGCACTATATGCTGCTTTTCTGTATGCATTCGTGAATCTGCCAAATTGTGAATTATAAAACGACTTAATTTGTGGAAAACCGCATCAGAAACGAAATGGGTTCATGCATGGATCTGCCAGCTTGTGCTAGAATACTGCATCAGAATCGTGCAGCATGCTAATTATCTCTGTGCATGCATGGACCTGACAAATTCTGCATTTTTGTGCATTATTAATCAGAACTTACTTTGCTGGAAACTGCATAGGAAATGTACAGTATGCTTATTTTCTGTATGCATGTATGGATCTGCCAAATTGTGGATTATGAAATGGAACTTTCTTTGTGCAGTACAATAGTTTTCTTTATGCTTACATAGATCTGCCAAATTGCATATCAGCTTTGTGTGGTTCTGCATCAGAAACATGCAGTATGCTATTTTTCTGTATGCATCCATAAAGCAAATTGTGCATGATTAAACAGAGCTTAATTTATGGAATACAACATTAGTTTGACCAGTAGTGTATTATGCTGATTTTCTTAATGCACTGCCAAATTGCACATTGCATATTTTGTGGAAAACTACATCAGTTTAACTATAAAATTTAAAGACTTTGTTTAATTTAGATTTTTTTTAGGAGATCATTAATGGGCATCTCACATGACCACAGCGTTGAATACTGCTTGAAACATTTATTGCAGCATAATGCTTTCTGTTTTGCATCTAACTATTTAAAATAGTGCAGTATGCACCATATACAATATTGTAAACCATAGTCTGTTTTGAACATAGCCAATGCTTTTTCAATTTTTTTTGTAGTGATTTTGATAGTTACCTTCACTGTCTCTGTGAGCAATGTTGGGTTTCTGCAAAAATGGACAAGTATTTGTCACCACATGTTTAGATTGACCATTAAATAGTAGAGATTAGATAAGATAAACGAGTCCATACCGGTGTCAAAGCAGGATTAGGTTTCTTCCTGAAAGATCAGCAGTGATGAACTGTTAATGAATCTGATATTATGGCAGATTGATTTATTCTCGTTCAGTGTTTAAGGGAGTCACTTACAGGTCTCTAGGTTGTGGTGTGGGCATTGATTGTCTCCAGGCCTCTGTGCTCTCCTCATTAACATCTAATGACAATCAGACACATGTTACATACATGGTTTTTCATGCATTCATTTGTTGGGGTCTGGTTTGTGACTGATACTCACTGTCGTCTGCGTCACACAGCTCATACTCGTCCTCTGACTGTGGTTCCTGCTCAAAACACACATACACCATCATCAGGTTCTCCATTTAAAACATGCATTTACACTGTCATATTAGATACATACAGGTTGCTGATTTACATGCTAATCATTACGATTTTACATTTAGCAGATGCTTTTATCCAAAGCAACTAACAGTGCATTCAGGCTATGCATTTTTTTTTTTTATCAGTATGTTAGTTCACTGGGAATTAAACCCACAACCTTTTGCGGAACTAACACAATGTTCTACCACTGAGCCACAGGAACACATGCACATGTTACACGTTATCTTATAATGTCATGCATATGTATAAAGTATTACGATATGATCCATACTCACTGGAGTTGATGGCCTTCTGATGTTCATTCTGTATGAACACATATTTTTATTTATTTATTTATCAGTTTTCCTTTAAAACTAATTTCTCGTGAATATTTTGTAGTGATTTGATAATGTCATTGTCATATAAACGTTTAGCATTATCAGAGCACCAAAATAATTAGACTGAAGAATGATGTATATATGCATCTAATGTATTTTGATTGAAACTACAGGTAATATCTTGATATGGCTATAATGATAAATAGTTTGTAATTGGGAATAATGGTTGTGTAATACCGTGGACTGGCTTTAGGTGGCGCCATATGTGTGTTGGGCTGTAGAGTCCTGTTACTCCTGCTGATCAGAATAAAACATGTTGTTAACACAGAAGCATGTGAAGTGTGTCTCAGTAACAAAAGACATGAGGAAGTGCAGGCCTGAATCATTAATACTGTTGTTAATCAATGCACTGCTTAATTGCTGCCTTAAATCTGAAGTCAAAGTGCCATGCTTTTATCCATATTGAATATTATTAGTGCTGTAGTCACCGCTAAAAAAAACTGAGTTCAACATAGTTATGTAAAAGTTTAATGTGTGTAATAAAAATAATAAAAAGGAGGGTTAATTTTGAAGATGTTTTACCTCGTCTTAGAGTGAGAATTCTCCTATAATTAAATAGAAAAGCAGTTTGTCAGAGCATTTGTCAAATAAAAGTTCATAAATGAATATTATATGTAATGCATGATTTTATTTGTTGTACTAACTGTCCAGGTCACACACACACACACACACACATATATAATTTTTTAAATATAAAAAAATATATATGATATTATGCATGATGTTGTATGTACTACCTCTAATTTATGCTGATTTTAACTTCAATAATAATAATAATAATTGTGTTACATCATGCATTCCATTACTGTATTAGTCGAATCTAATGAGATGCATGCATTTTATTATTTTTTATTTTTGATCTGAATATCAGTGACCTGGACGAAACTCTTCTGATTTCAGCTCACCTTCATCTCAGGAAACTCACAGAAATCTAAAAATAATAAAAAGGAGAATTCTATGAGCTTTCAGCATGAAACAGTGCATTTCTAGAAATAATCTGATAACTCTCACCCGGAGCGTGCACACGAGCAGGAGTCCACGGTTTGACTGCTCTGTTGATCTGCGGCTCTATAAACAGACATTACACACCGTTAGAGCTTGATTGATGCTTTACGCACATATTAATAATTCCTCTGTCTTCTTACTGGTTAGTGCTTTCTTATTGGGGTCAATGTAATTATCATCAGCTGTTGGTTCTTCTGGCTCGATGTAATCGCCCTGAACAGAGGAGAGAGCTTTAGTATCAGGAGTTATTGTGTGCTAAATGAAACTGAGTCAAGCCGTTCTTACAACATCTTCCTCTGGCAGGCTGCGGTGGGTCGCTCGTGGGGGTTTGGGCCTCTGTTGCACATGGAAAGGATGGTTTGGTTTTGCCGGTTGACCACGACAGCTGTCTGCAAGGCACAGGAAGTCTGGTTTACATGCTGCTTAACAGAACTTTCCTTTGGTAGAACTGAATCTTTTAGGCTGACGTCACTTATTCCACTTCATTTCGTTCACATTTTTAATTCTGTCTTGAAGAAGTGACATAGTCCATATTGTGACCATTTATGCTCCAGAAACATAATTTTTCATTCAAAGCCTCTCAAAAACCTTTTTTTAGAGGTTTGGAAAGACATGGATGATGAAATGATGAGTCAGTGATCGCAAGACGTTTTTCTTTGTATGACGAGTTTGAGAGAGAAAAATGTTGGACAAAACTTATTGTTCAACCAGGATTACGAAAATCTGGTGAAAAGGGAAGTCAAGTTTTTACATTTAGACATTTTGTTTTGTTCAGAATAAAGTGCTCCTCGTTCACAATAAGGTGTTTTTCTCACTTTGTTTGCATAAAGATTCACAGCCAGATTTGGTCAAACACCAAGTTCATGTTCAGTCGCATATGAATCCACATCTCTGAGTCATTTGGTAAATCTTTTTATCCAAATTTTGTAGAATTTATTTACTTAAAAAAAAAAAATATATATATATATATATATATATTTAATATTTTTCCATTTTCATCTTTATTTTTCAATTTTTCAATTTTTATTTTTAGAATATTTCATATTTTTTTCTTTATAGTATGTCTATACAGAATTCACAATTTTTCAAAATTCAGAGTTTATCAGTAATTATCTTTTTTTTTTTTACATTTTCTATTTGTATTTTTACATTTTTTGTTTTCCTTTTTTTTGTGCTAATTTTGTTAGATTTTCACATCCCTGAATTTTTACCCACTACCATCCACATTTTAAATATGGACACTTTTTTTTACTAAAATACAGGAAAATATTTGCATATATAATATTGCATCAACGTTCCACCACAGTAAGTGGGAGCTTTACAAATAACACATAGATGGGTCAGATGTTTACCTTTTTGCCTTATTTTGCCTTATTTCTGCTCATTTCTACATTTTTAAAAAGACATCAATCTTTTGTACAGATAACATGCAAGACAGAAAAGCATTTTAAAAACCATATCTTGTCAATTTCCCCCATTTTTTTATTAATAAAAATTATTAAATAAGTGTGGAAATGTTTTTATTTACTTTCAGCTCCCACTCGAGTGGAATGGTGAGGTGATATTATTCTTGTAAACATTTTCCAGCAGTAATATTTAAATATTTACTGTCCATTTTTAAAATAAGTGTGCATTATACCGTGAAGCACAACAATCAGCGTACGGTGCATGGCAGTGGTCAAAAAGGATTTAATAATGACTTTTACATCCAGATGGGGTGGGGTGTAAAAAACACTGACTTTCTAGAATCAGACCTCGGTGAGATCACTGACTAGCTCCTGTAAATGTTGAAATTATCTTATGTCCCCCTGAGAAACAATATGCATGAGTAAATGCATGAGTTTTAACAATAACATGCGACTTCTGAGCATAATAAATCTGAAAACCCTCACCCACATACTCAGCTCTGGGGCTGCTGATGGACGAGCTGACCTTAAAGGCCCTCATGTGTCCTTCAAGCCTCGGCGGAAGCTCGTAGCTGTCATCATGATCGTCCTGAGGGTCCTCGTACGTATCGCTGTCCTGTTACAGTTAAAGAAGTATATGTGATCAGTAGATCTCCTTTCATGCTTTTACATCAGTTAAACCTGTATAAGATTAACATTATTTTGCTCATTCATTTAAAAAATGCTTCACTTAAAGCTTAGTTATCTCTAATATCTCTGACGTGTCAGCAGACGTTACTCGTTTCAAATAAATGTATAACTTAAGATTTGATTGAATTTAGAAAAGTATTCATTAATATTTTGATTTTAAATTTTTACTTTTTATATTTACATTTTAATTTAGATTCGCCAGTTTTTTATTAGCTTTTTAAAATTATTTTTAATTATTATTTTTTTATTGATTTTTTACAAATTAACTTTTATTTTCACTTTAAGTTATTGTAGTACATTAAATGAATCTAATTAAAAATTAGATGCTTCCTTTGCAACTAGTTCGTTTTTATTACTATTACTATTAGTGCTTTCAAATGATTAATCGCGATTACAAAATAAAAGTTTTTGTTTACATATTATATATATATGTGTACTGTGTATATTTATCATTATGATAACACACACATGCATGTATATATTTCAGAATTTTTTTATGTTTATATATTAAATGTATTTATATATAACATAAATACTATGAATATAAATATAGAGATGCAAATACGTGCAAATATTTTCAAAATATATACTTATGTATCTGTGTTTGTGTATAGGTGATTAATTTGAATTAGTTTTTATGTTTTACTTTTTCATTTTTACATATTTGCGTAAATGTTTACATAGTTGAGTGGAAATGGTTTCTACTCCAAATGTTGTTTTTATAAAATATTGTGAAACATAAATTAGTGAAATGCATTCGATGTGATAGTTTGAGGCAGAATATTAATTTGCATGTATACAGTTATTGGATGCATTACACTATTACTTATATTTTATTTACTGAGTGTAACATTTGCATAAGTTCTCCGTAGAAGTACACTAATGCACTTACAAAATCTGAATCAGAGTATTTCTCAGAATCCGGAGCTTCGCCTAAAAAAGTGACACAACATGATCATGAGGCCAGAAGCTGAAAATACTCACAATGACATGTGATTTGTGAGAACACAACATTTATCACAACACTTAGAATGATATAATTGTGATTCGATGGTTTATAAATGAACTGAAAATCCCCCAAGTTACATCAGCTAAAGCCATTTTTGTATGGATCAGATCAAGTCAAAATAAATGCAGACTTTCTAGTTCAGAGACGTGAACTTGCCTTGATAGTCTCGCACTGGGACTTTCGGAGGTCTTTTCTTCTTGATTCTGAAACCAAATCAAAAGCAACCCTAAATACAGGAGGTTCTCCACTGCTGTTGATTTCAGCACATTGTGGATTAATGATAGCGTGCTGAGTTTCATTTGTCAGCAGTGTTTAAGCACATAATTGCATGTCATCTACAACACAGAACAAGAGATGGTTGTTAAAGCTAAAGGCCAGATTATAGTAAGTCTTTCCAAAGACATTCACAAAGCTCTCGTAGACGCTATTTCAAAGCAGAAGCACTTGCTCCTGATAAGAGCTTTCATAAAGATTTTAAACAATTAGATAATTTGCTAATTTAAATAAATATATAAATAAATAAACAAAATTTAATTAAAATGAATAATTCAATAAATATATTCAATTATTTTAAACAATCATAAATTAAATAGATATTTTTTAATTTAATTACAATTTTAATTGAATCAATAAGGTAAATAATAATAAAAAAAAAAAAAAAGTGAAAAAAAAAATCACAAATAAGGTTTTTTTTTTGTCCAGAAAATTGGAAAAAGACGCACATGCTTAGTTTTAAGGATCTGAAGCATCAATCAACACAGAAACACAGAGAAACTTTGATCATACCGGTCCAGCGTATTTCTCCCAGTTTTGAGAATATTAGCTGTTTGTTCATTTTGAAACCTTGAATAAATGGAAAGACAACATAAATAAATAACATCAACATTAACATTTTTTTTTTTTTACTGATTTTGTCTGTTTTGCACATTGAGCACATCACACTTTCTATAAAACACTAAATATGTGTATTTTGTTGCATTTCTGCTTTTGACAACCATTTGTCCAAATTTCAGACATTTTTCACATGCATGAAATTATTTGATGCTTAATCCTGATATTTGCATTTTAAAATTTGTGTAGATAGTAAATAAAATGATGCATTTTGAACGTTTGATATTCGACTGCTTATTTTGATAAATGCAATGAACACACACACACACACACACACACACACACACAAACAGTACATATATCTATATCTATATATGCTATTTTTGTGTGGGGAGGGGGGGAACGAAACTACATATGAAAGTTACCATTGATATTTCTATACTCTGCATTATTAAATTAGGTCATGTTAAGCCTTTTATGCAAATTGATATGCAGGGCAGAGCTCAGGTTTCTTAAGTAAAGTAAAAGCACATTTCATCAACAAACTGCATGATTCGAGGAATAATTAGTGTCTGGAGCACAAATGGCATGCAACAAAAATGCACTGAGGTTTCATTTTGAGGGTTTTAGAAAAAAAGCCTAAACTGTAAGCAT
>NW_020525915.1:72500-84205 GCF_003368295.1 Carassius auratus
TTTCTTTCCTCTGCCATTCCTGTTGAAATCACAGGCTTGTGATTTATAAAAACAGCCATCTAATGTTTTGAGCTCTGCTTCTGGCTGGAAAATAGCTTTTAAAAGAAAAATGTAGTTAAGTTGCACTGCTACATTTTTCCACCTGATTCAACTAAAAATACGCTATTATCAATTGGATTTTAATTGTTTGTTCATTTTAATCTAGCTTTTTGAGTCATTTTAATTACAACTTTTTTGTAATTATTTTAAAAATATTACTATTTAGGTTTAACTTTTTAACTTTTAGTTTCTGATTTTGTTGATTTGCAGTTATTTTAATGCTTTAACTTAAACTATGGAAATAAGAAACGTTTCTTTGGTTTCTTTGTAAGGGTTTTCATCTTACAGTACAATACAGTTTTATTTAATTTAATGTATTCTTTATTTATATTTACTGTATATAATAAGGTTTTATATTTTCAGTTTTCATTTTAAACTTATTTCCATTATAAACTTATTTAGTTGTCAAGGAAACAGTTTGTATTTTACAGTAAATCTTATTTTTACTTTTATTTTAATAAACAAAACTTAGAATTACTATTATAGTTTTTATTAATGTAATAAATATATATATTTTTAAATTTGTTATATTTATTTAAATTTTTATAATATCTGTTTAAAATCTTTTAATAAAATTTTTATATTTTTTATTTGACATATTTTTATATTAATATTTAGTTTTAATTTATTTTTCATTCAGTTTTAGTTTTACTTCTTTTAATATTATTATTTTATTTATTTTTTATTTAGTTAGTTATTGTACTGCTCCAACTTAATCTTATTTCAGTTTGTTTTTCATCTTATATTTATTTCAGCTGTTTATATATATATCAGTTGCTGCCTTAAATATTTTCTTATAATCAATATAGTTGTACAAGTAATTTAATCAGTTTTTTTTTTAATGTTGTTGAATCTTGTATAACTTAAAAAGGTAGTTAAATATTTGGAATTATAATGTAATGGGAAAAAAACATATTTACTTTCTGATAAAAGCATTTTTAACACTGTAGTGAAAGTGATGATGTTGTGTTTACTAATGGCTCATCAGGCTCTCAGCGCACACTCACTGTGTGTCAGAGGAAACGCTCCTGTGATCTACAGACTCTTTCACCAGATGGTTACCGCATAAGCGCCACATGAATATGCAAAGATGTCTAATATATGCCCTTAACACCCATTCAGGAGGACAGTGGGAGTGAAGAAGAAAACACATCCGAAACATACGACACGATGCTGCAACTTCACTGAGCTTTGAGCTCAACACTGAGGAAGCTCGTACAAATAGAGTATATTTGCACTCGTCAAGGCTACACATGGAAAAAAAAATAATGCTTTTTTTTGTGAGTGAAGGAAACTACTGTCTGGTCAATCACTATTTAGGAAGAAGTGTTTTATTATTATTTTTTTATTTAAACTTTCAACAGCCTACTTTTAATGAGATAATTAAGAAGAAAAACAGGTAAGAAGTTTTCATTTTATATATATATATATATATATATATATATATATATATATATATATATATATATATATATTCTTTTAATTTCTCTGTCGATATTTTAATTTTTGCATTTTATTTTTAAGTTTATCTAATTTTCAACAGGTTTTTATTTTGAATTTATTCAAATTTCAAATTTTTTTTTTTGAGTCAACAAAGCAAAAACAATTTATTTTATTTTATTTTATTTTATTTTATTTTATTTTATATTTTATATTTTATATTTTATATTTTATATTTTATTTAATTTATTTTTTATTTTTTATTTTTTATTTTTTTATTTTATTATTTTATTTTATTTTAGCTGGGGCCTATCCCAGGGTCATATATTCATTCATTTAATTTGCCAGCCATTATCACAAAACTATACACTACACACAATCCAACAAAAGAGTGATATCCACACATATTGTAATTGATCTGAATAGACTCTTGTCAGAGTTCATGGTGCTCAGTCAGTAATTTTAGGCTTGGACTGTTCACCTCATTTTGGCCTATACTTCAAGTCCCACTGTTCATGTTTTCCTAATTAAATATCCTATTTCATCTGGAAATGATTAATTTCCCATGCTGTGAAGGGTATAATCTCCCTGTCACCAAATGAAACCGCGATCATAATGGCTGTTTCCAAACAGGTTTCCCACACACTCCTACCTGCTTCTCTGATTCAGAGGCATGCTGAAATGTCACGCCGCCATTCAAACTATCCCAGATAGATCATGAAAAGTCTTTGTCAGACACATTTGGGACGCTCATCTAATATCTGCATCCGTGCAAATCCATTACAGAGACTTCAGCAGTCATCATTACACATTTAAGGAAGTCAGGCTTGTTCGCTCGCTTGTAAAAGAGTGAAAGAGCTGCAGAATGCTTTTTGAGTTAGTGTAAACACCTGATATAAATGATTCAAGAAAACAGATCTGATTTAGCTAAATGTGTCATTTGCAAAGAGAAAAGGAAGAAAGGTACCTACCAGAAAGCGACTGCCGTTAATCATGTGTCTCTGTACAGCTTCCTCACACTCTTTCAAATTGTGCTGTCAACAAACACCATTAGGTTTTAGCTGTTTTACACAGTCGTGCAGCACGTCAATGAAATAACAAATTTTTTTGAAAAAGGTGAGTAGTATTGCTAATATCTCTTGCAATTAAGATAAGTGATTCCAGATTACAGAAGGCTGACCTGACTCAGAAGAGCGGCGACCTGCGCTGGACTCCATCCCTCACATTGCTCTCTGGTCGGTAAACTCATCCTGCTCTGTTTTCTAGACTGACTCCTCTCGACCGGCTCTGATAATAACTAGTGTTTGGCAGAGGCTTTACTGCTCTTTATCGCCTGTATGAGGCAAGTTCATGCAACATGGGAAGTTCCTCTTGAGGTCAGCTGATCCTCCGCAGCTATTTCTCACACTTCTGTCAGAAACTGTGGTGAGGAATTCATTTGTGTAGGACATGCAACGCCAAAGCAACCTGCTTCAACCCAAGTGTGATTTTGAGGCCACTTAAAGTGCAAATGAACTGCTTTTAAAGTAAAGTCCTTCTTTGTTGGAAAAGGTTGCAGAGATAGAAAGGAAAATTAAAGATAAACCCGAGAGCTGTTACATGAGCTTTATGTCAGGAACTGTGAGGGTTTTGGTCAATTGTTTGGTTTTACTTGGTGATTTGATAAAAGTTGGGTTATTTTCTGTTTATGTCCGTTTGGGGCAAGATGTCACATTTTCACTGTTTTTATTTTCTTACAACATTTTCTGTAAAATAACAACAACAACAATAATAATAAAAAAACAATGTTTTGATGTTTGAAAAGTTTTATTTTTAATTAAAAAAAATTGTGTACATTTTTGTCCTGAATATAATTATAATATAATAATACATATAGATAAATTAAACAAATACATCAATTATAATATACTATAATTTACTATTATTTAATATGACAACTTTCAACTTTCTTTAATGGCCATTTGATATATTTAATTATTTTTAGTTATTAATTAATTAATTTATTATTAATTTTATGTATTTATATATCAATATATCAATTTTGTATTTACATATCAATATATCAAAAATATATCAAGTTTGGATATATATATATATATATATATATATATATATATATATATATACCTGGTTAAAGTTTTTGTAAAATTACCTGTATTTTTATTTTCAAATATAATATAATATAATATAATATAATATAATATAATATAATATAATATAATATAATATAATATAATATAATATAATTAATATAATATAATATAATAATTATTTGTATAATTTATTATTAAATCATTATTATTAAATTATTATTACATTTAATTAGACAAAAAACATTAAAGAAACAAGAAGTGAATTGAAAACCCTACAGATATATATATATATATATATATATATATATATATATTTTTTTTATAAAACTGCTTTACACTAGTGTCCATTGTGAAAATAAATAGCCTATAAATAGAACTGACGTCTTTCAAATGCACAAAAGCTTTCGTTCAATAACGTTCAATAGGCTTGTAATAATGTGTGTATTTATACAGACGCAAGTAAAACATGTGACAACTAGCCCCGGTCTCTCCAACGGCTTGCACACATGCAACCTAGAACATAATGGAAAACAATGATCGCTAATTACAAATATATCCACTTACTTACTTTAGATGGCCATATCTTAGGAGTTTTATCTCTCAACAGGAAGCACTGAAATGTGTGAAGTGACCTCACTGATGCTTTTAATAACGTTCGGCGTTTCCTTTGAAAACAGTTAACCACCAAACAAACAAACAATGATCATCAGAGGATATCTGGCATTGAATGATCTACTTTATGCAATAACAATAACGTAAACATAGTAATATGACTCTGAAACTGAAATGTTTTTGCTGAAGTTTGTTTCTCTCTGTCCAAACGAGAGGAAGTGTCACTTCCAGCTGTTTATCTCACTTGTGTCTCGTCTGTGTCTGACACAGGAGATGCACCACATCTACAGTGGTTTCAAACAGGTCCTTTTCAAAAGCTGCTTGGGAATAAAAAAGGGTTTTCATCAAGACGAGATGAAATAAGCTTTATGCATCTAAAAATGCCTCACGTAAGGTTTTAAGCTATATATATATTGAAACGATTTTACTTACAAATTGCTCAGTAAATTGCATAAACCATATGGAAATTTAATATATGACATAGGTTGCCCTTTATAGATGAAGATATTCACTTATTTGTAGATGTAAATATGTTAGTAATATATATTATATATATTTTAATATATGTTACATGCAACCATCTGTCAATATGTATGCAACTTCATGAAAACAATATATATAACTACATTTATATATGTTTTGTAGTATTTATTTAAATAAATGTCTATCTTAAATATGTTGTATATATGTTTACTTACAGAATCTTCATATTCGACGATATATTTCATATACTACATTTTTGTATATATCACATTTGCTTATGGGGCTTATCGGTTTTAGTCAGATACAATCATCTACAATTCAGTTATGTGGAAATACTGTAAAACTGAAAACCCTCCCGTGCAGGTAATAATGTTTTTGTGATGCATTGTGTATTATATTAACAAAGATGCATTGCATTATTAATCATAATGATTAACTTTATAACAGCTCCACTCTTAGAAGAATGAAAATGAACCTGGGAACCTTGACTGAAAGATGCATTGATGACCCTCATCAGTTCCTTTTTGAACCTTTTTCTAGATAGCAATGACATAATTATTATTGTTTTTATTCATATAATACATTACTAATATAATTTGACTATATAAACATAACTGTTTAATACATAAACCAACAAACAAACCAACAAACACATAAATAAATAAATAAACAACAATCAATATCATGCATTACTCTCCCTGATGTTGTTCCAAATCTGTATAACATTTTTTTCTGCACAACACAAAATAAGATATTATCCAAAACAAGACGTCAGTGATTTTCAGCGACATTCTTGAAAATAATTTCTTTGACAGAACCAAAGAAAGGGATGAAACAACATGAAGGTGAGAAAACGATGACAGAATTGTAATTTTAGTTTGAATATTTCCTTTATTCATTCTTGCTGCTGTTACTGTTGAACATGCACGGACACAAACAGTACAGAATAACCCCAGGTTGAGAAGAAACATTTATAGATTTACATATTATGGATACAAAAACATGACCTTGCTATCTTTTGATACAAACCTTGGCCAGATGGACCCTCCATCTGCAAAATAAACACACAAGATAATAGAAATGCAAGTATTGAAGTGTCTTTTTGTTTTAGCAAACGTTTTTTTTACTTTACTGAACCTGCAACAAATTTCATTTATTTCTCCAACATTAATCAAAGGACGATCTTTCTTGTAGTTATTTTAATGCACATCCTCTGCCGAAGACACACACATCATCTTCTAAAATTATAAACTTACTACATTGTGGAAATTACCATATATATGTGCACATCTAATCAAACAGAGCTTGGGTTGTTTTTGATCTGGTTTGCTTTGTCCTGTCAAAGAAAAAATCTCCGGTCTCAAGTCTTTGTTTTTTTGCTACAAACAAGCAACATGTTCTCTTGAGATTGATCCAGGTGAAATATCAATAGGAAGCCCTTTACAAAAAGGTTTGCAGAAAGTTGCATGTTGGCAAAAACAGCTTAGAAGAGAAACAATAATGCATTTTATGTACCTTGAAACACGTAAACACATTGCATTACACCAAATACACCAAATAATGTTCTTTTTAGAAACATCATACGTCTCCTTTAAGCTCTTTTAACCCTTTAAACCTTACATTTATTTTGTTTGTTTTTATTCCCAAAATGGAAACAATATTATAATAATAATAAACAATTACAAAGAAAGAAAGAAAGAAAAATTATGTTTCTGATGAAACCTTACACAACGCTTCAGATATGCTTCAGGAGGGTTACAGAATGACATAATGGTGTTTCTCAATAATATAAACCAGATTCGTTTATAATAATACACTTTTGTCACTTGTCATGTTCTGAGCTGAATTAACAGGCTCTCTGAGATTTAAAGGTTGCATGTGGGGGAAATTTAAAGTACGGATGTAAAATATGAAGATAGTTTATTGAACAAAGTCTAAGATTTTCACGTCTCAATATAACACAGAATAGCTTCTTGTTCATTTATGTACATAAAACTGAATATTGATTTTTGTGATTTTTAATTCGCTAAACAACATGGTGCTATAAAAATTATTGTGCAGTTTAGACGAAACATTGTATCAACTCCAGGTCTAACCATGGAGGCATCGACTGCATCTGAAATCATAATTAACTGAATTAAGAAAAGTAAATTCATTAATACTGAGTTTAATTTAAAGATTAAATAGTAATTCACTAATGTAACAAGCAAATGGTGTTCTAACTGTACTCAGTCCAGTCTTTACAGTACATCTTAGAAAAGAACCTTCTGAAAGAATCATGAAAGAACTTTAAATTGGTTCTAATTCACCACAACAAAGGTTCTAAAAATAACTGCCAAATAACCAGTGGATCATCTTAGAACCTTTAAGTTCAACTTTGGACCTTTGTGATCGCTAGAAGTTCTGTTTTGAACTCTGAAGGTTTAATCTCTTCTAAGAGTGACTTCACAATAATAAGATGTATTGTATACTGATGCAGTGTTTTTATACTAAATTAATCGCGGTGATTGTTATACGGTAATACGGTTGTTCCAGGAATCGTCGTTCTGCAGGTGCTCCGACACGGACCATTTTTCACCGGCCTGCGTTTTTATTCCTGGACCGGATCCAAACCTACGCTGACATGAAGAATTGAGAGGAAGTGGCTTTACGATTTAACAAAAGCTACCGTGTGACTCCAGTTAACCTCCGGCATCAAGTTAATGAGAGTCGTAGCATCATTGTCAAAGATGCACACACACACACACACACACACACACTGAGGTTATGAGAAAATGACCCATGCTGAGAGAGCGAGAAAGAGAGAAAGACATGGGTCTGTGTTCGCAGTTTATTTGGATAGGAGTGTTTATCGAGGCCTAAAGGAGCAGCAGTGTGTGTGATCTATTAGATACAGGGCCATAACCACACATACACTGAGGAGGATGAGTACACCTCCCCTCAAATAATCTGAAATGGCTAAATTGTAGCCCCCAATGTTTTAAAACCTTGCACTGCACGCTACCCTCCATTACACAACACTGTGTTTGTTATAAACAGTACATAAAGGTTTGAACTAAAAAGTTCTCTCTTTAAATACGAAGAGGTCAAGCAACAGAGGAATGAGTTAATCCAGATTTAAGAAACGGCGTATGGACGTAATTATAATATGTGATCCTGGACCACAAAACCAGTTATTAGGGTCAATGTAAGCGGAATAAATCATCTCTCTATTGATGTATGGTTTGTTAGGATAAGACAATATTTGTCTGAGATACAACTATTTGAAAATCTGGAATCTGAGCGTGCCAAAAAATCTAATTATTGAGAAAATCATCTTTAAAGTTGTCTAAATGATGTTTTAGCAATGCATATTACTAATTAAAAATTAATCTTTGATATATTTACGGTAGGGAATTCACAATATATCTTTATGGAACATGATCTATACTTAATATCCTAATGATTTTTGGCATAAAAGAAAGCAATAATTTTGACCCATACAATGTTTTTTTGGCTATTGCTACAATATACCCCAGAGACTTAAAACTGCTTCTGTGCTCCAGGGACAGATATAAGTCAGACACTGAAGTGAGTAGCTGTTTTAGCCTCTTCTGACACATTTTGCTTAGATTTATTAAAATGTTTGTTCAATCTCATTTTGTGAGTGACTTTTCTTTGTGTTTTAAAGTTGTTTTCTTCAGATTGTTTGACTAGCCGAAAGAGAACACAGGAAAATATAACTTCCTTATCATTTGTTTCCTGCTTGTTAAATTTCACACACATTAACAAAAATCTGGCTCTAAAACTAAAATGTTTTTTTTATTCAAAGTTGATCTAGACAAGCAGTCTTTATAGAAACCTTTATTTATTTCCTTCATTTTGTTAACCTGGCAACACATCGTTTTTTTTTTATTAAAAAAACAAAAATAAACAACAACAACAACAAAAAAAAAAACATTGTAAACCGCACGGTGACCACAAATTAACCATGCTTTTTCTACACTTACCGTATTTATGTTAAAACTGTAATTATACAAAAACACTGTTAGCCTACTTAACTTTTACTATGATTCATTTTTAAGATTTATATGTATACTTTCTTTTTTCTTTTTTATAATTTTATTTCCTTTGCGATGTTGTACTTGAAAATAAAAAATAAAAATAAAAATTTCAGAATAAGTTTTGCGAAACACGATCCGAGGTTATGATCTGAATCAAATGATTTGCGCTCTGACATAGAACAATGATTCAGAAACCATAATTTCAGATTGGGGCTTCTCGGATCACTAATCTTTCAGTTCGCTAAATGATTCGCGAAGTCTGAATCAAATGAACCACGGAGTGGTTTAACTGATTCAGAGTTTCAGAAAGCTCTATTTCATCCATCACTATGTGCTTTTATAAACCATGACGAAATTTTGAAAATGAATGGTTCCTAACATTAAGTTTTTGTTTTTTGTTAAGTGAATCACTTGAACTGAATCACGAGTTTGAATCAATCGGAGCGGTTCCAGTGTAAATGACTCACTCAATTCGGTTCCTCCGCGTTTCACGTCTGCGATCTTGTTGTTTACACGACACGTGACGGGACCCAGCTTGGAGAATGTGGGCAAATAGTGAAATATTGAATATTTGCTAACTGTTTAATGATATGTTGATTGAAACTGCTCGACATTTTCCTCAAATGTGG
The DNA here is from genome assembly GCF_003368295.1 of Carassius auratus. Taxonomy (NCBI): domain Eukaryota; kingdom Metazoa; phylum Chordata; class Actinopteri; order Cypriniformes; family Cyprinidae; genus Carassius; species Carassius auratus. The sequence goes on from NW_020525915.1 coordinate 81,900, forward strand.
CCTTTTTGAATTGGCCTCATTTGAAATTGTTTACGCGATTCATTAATTCCTAACCGATCAGATGATGATAACAAAACTTTTGGCATTTTCGACATTAGGCATACAAATAAAAAATGCAAGTTATTACTTCCCTACTAAAATTTGAATTTATTTCATATTTTTATTTATTCATCAACATAACTTTAATGATTTAAAACGTTAAAACCCAATGGTGAAACTTTGATTTGAAGCAAAAAAGTAAAATCAGATCAAAAGACAATCTGCTGAATTGTTGACAATGTCAGTTTTTACCAGAAATCCGCTTGTTGAATATGTTTATTTAAAAAATAAGTTAGAATAATGCAGTTTGATGGCTTCAACAAATGCACATTGATTAACAACCTCGCAGCTCAAAGTGATCAGTATTTAAAGGTTTGTAAGTTATCATTAAAAACCAATTATTATGGAGAAAATGAAATGGTTTTAACTTCCACAACTCGACTGTTGTGCTCTATTGCTGTGCAGTTACTAGGCTGTTTGCTAGAGTGTTTTTTATTTGTATTTTATTTTTTATTGGATGCAGTTGAGAGAGTGATAATTCTCAATGATAAAGCAGGTGAACATTTTCCTCTCTTTATATGAGACCGGAGTCATATCTAGAAACCAGGGTTGTGCACCTGTTTTATCAGCAGCTAGTGAAAAACTGTAAGATGTTTGCTTAGAGCATGCGTTAGAATAACAGAGATGAAGACAATGATAAGCAAAAAGATGAACTGGGAGAAAAAAAAACTCAACAAAGCATCAAAAGAATAAATAAACAAAGCAGTAGGAAGTGAATGATGCACAGAGGGAAACAGTGTGACTTCTTCTGTAAAGAAGAGGCATAATAAAGATCTAAAAAGCCCTGAATGACCAGTTCATCTCCACATATGGTACTTCGTCCATTCAGCAGCTAATGAAGGGTTTCTTCTTAGTGGGAAGAGGCTCATTAGCTCGCTCAGGCAGATGGGTGGTGCGGTAGGAACAGGTTGGTGTGCTGTACTACATATGTGCCACGTCTGTGAAGAAACTGCTGGACATTACTGGACAGCTGTAGGGGTTTATCACTGTGACCAGCCCTCTCAAATCCCACGACAACTCTGCGGAGCACTTCAGTCCAACACTTTTGAGATGCAGCAAGAAAAACAAGGTAGAGTTCACTCAGATGCACCTGCAGAACATGAATATATTCTCACTGTGTGACTGGAAAACAGCTTGAAACAGAGCCGTGTAAGCACTGTTTTCAGAGATCCTGTGGCTTGCAAACATATGGATTGAATCCCAATCTCATATGATATGCCAAAGTGAGACAGATGTATCCCAAGTGGTGTTGAAAATGCACTAAATGGCCAAAAGCATGTGGACGACTTCTAATTAACAGCTTCCAATTATTTCCATGTGCACAGATCTTAATGCCACACGTGAAATGATGAAATCAAGGCAACTGTGTGCTTTAGATTGTGATGCAACACTTCATGAAGGGTGTTTTTCTACCCCAGCTTGACGACACCCCTGTGCACAAAGCAACGTCCAAATTATTTGTTGACTTTGGTGGTGAGATGTTTTCACTGGAATTACTGCAACAGCCAAAGCCATTTATTAGAAAGAGGGGGACATGTGCTATTGCTGTATAGTGCAATAGGGTTGATTTAGAATAATTGGGCCATTTTTCTCCAGTCATCTCAATGGCAAAAGTGTCCCAATTTACTTGCATTCCATGTCAAAGACGCTTGGGTGTAAAGTCCTATTTTTAGTGGATTTGCAATGTTTGCATCCGTTTATGCTTTTTGTTATTTTAGCCTTTTACTACCCACAAACTCTTGTTTTATAGAAGAGAAGGAGTTCACAGTAAAGGTGATAGATCTTACATAGATTAATTGCATCTACATTTTTTAACACCATTATCATTATGACATTTTTTTCTGAACTTTCAGAAGTCACAGTCACACATTTAAATGTCGTGAACATTTTGTCATCATTTACTCAACCACATGTCATTCCAAACTTGATTTTGTCTTATTTTCTGTGCTTTTTGTCTACACGATGGAAGTTAATGAGCTTTAACGTAGTTAGTTACCAGCGTTCCTTTAAAATATCTTAGGTTTGGACTGACATGAGGAAGAGTAAAGGAATTTAAATTATCAGTATTTGAGATGAGAGTAGCCTTGTGTAATTTCCAAACCAAGCAAACATTAGGGTTTTTATCCAGAAACGATCATGTCCTTTAACATTTTATATGTTCAGAGTGGTCCTAATTAAAGAATCAGACATTAATGTGTGTGGTATAA
>NW_020525916.1:0-28173 GCF_003368295.1 Carassius auratus
AATGATGTGTCATGTCTTATACATTGCTGTCAATTTGAATAACTGAATAACAATTAAATAACTCTTGGTTTATGAATCTTATGAGTCAGATATTAGGACGATGCAGCACATCTGGGACGCCTCATTGTGCAGCACAGACGAACATAATTACTTTGCATAATAATACACCGCTGCTGCAAAGTTATTATGTGGAATGCGCATACCATCATTTCAACTTTTTAAATCAGCGTTACAAGAGCTGAACACTTTCCTTTATGTGCCACTGAGTGCTGTATGGACCTATCTGAGCAGCAAGCTGTTGGTACTTGCTGATTATCACATTTTGTGTGTTTAATGTGGATGTGTCAGCTGGCTCTGGCTAGAGGCTTTCAGCAAAGTCTTGCATCTTTCAGCAGGTTGCTTATCTGTGATTATGCCATGTGATAGTGAGACACGAAGGGAGTTTTTACATAAATTTTTTTTCACAATAGAAGGTGATAGAAGGAAAGCCAATTTTGTCAACAACAAATGCATAATTATTTAGAAAATATTTCAAGAGTTTTAAAGTTAGTATTAAAGCAATGCACACTTCCTGGCTGTGTGTGGCCAGAAGAATAATGCCTTTGATATAATAAACCAAGCAAAAATGCATTTATTCTGAATGGAAATCATCACACACAAACATGTCTAGAGTTAATAAAGATAAGCAAAACTGTGTAAAAAGAAATTTCCCCTGTTGTTAAAAAAGAAGAAGAAACAAGGCAGTCTTTGCATGCTTACACGTTTCAGAAGTCCATTTTGCACCAGATGCATGCTTTTTTTGCTATGTTTTTGCCTTTTTCACAGTTAAACTAGGTTGGTAAATTCAGATGTTGGGTAGGAGGCTGTATAGGACAGGTATGGTTTACAAGAATACTAAAGAATTCAGTATGCTCATTAGCTATTTATGACTTTTAGAAGGTGTTGCATTCACAGTCTGCATCCATTTATGGAAAAAGTAAGTTTGAAAATCAGTTTGGTAAAATGTTGTTTTGGACTTATTGACCTTCACTTTATGACAAATTTTAAATGATAAGTTTAAAGTCAGGCAGAAGAACTTAAATCATACAAGTTCGGGACAACATGAGGCTGAGTAAATAAATGACAAGAGTCTCACAGAGGTTCAACTCTCCAAGGCCATATAAACTATTTTCAGAGTTACAAGTCAAAATGAAATGTATTAATACGATGCATGTGTCTGTGTTTTTAATAGCTTGAATTTACCACACATAGATGCCAAGTTCAGTCATGAACTCTGATGGGTCCTTAATGCAAACTGATGATATTCATAGAATTAAATGACTTATCACAAGCTGATTGGTTCATGTTGCATATGCAGCCCAATTAGCCTGCTGCTTTACATTTAAATGGCTGGTTAGCATTCACTGGAGCAGTTTGCAGAGTTCCTCTGTGACCCTCCACCTTCCCCAGCTCCATAGTTGTAATACAGATGAATAAAAGTCAAGCCTAATACTATTATGTATAAACACAGAAAAAGCACGTAGGGCCCTTGAGAAAGGTTTGAGAAGGGGCAGATGAAACTGACCCCAGAGACAACCTACCATGTTAATTCCCCTGGCTGAATTCAAGCCGACAATCCGCCCCCAAGTGGCCTGACACAGGTCTCCACATGACAGATAAGAGCTTAAATCATTCATAATTTGCCCTGTGTAGAAAAAAAAAGTTAGCGAGAATGGGATAAGTCTTGTTACATTTTTTAAGCAAAATAAGTATTTGGCCCCTTTGATCTTCCACAAGTGCTAGTTACCAAATCTAACTGACACAGAAAAGGTGGGAAACTGACAAAAACATTTTAACAAAAAAACAGGCATATGCAGAATTAATGAAAACCCTGTACAGAGCCAAGAAGAAGACTGGCATCAATAATAAATTAGAACAAAGCTTGTCACAGTCATGAAGAGGTGAGACAATCGTTTTCAATTTTATCAGTGAATTAAAATATAGGCCTAGGCCTCTTGTGTGTGTGTGTGTGTGTGTGTGTGTGTGTGTGTGTGTTAGCTGCCATTCTGTGGGTTGGCCATATCTAGTAGCTTAATTCCTCTAGGAGTTAAACACCCACATCTAATCATCGCACTGCCCTCAAAATCGCTGTTTCTAGTTTCTGTGCGTTTGTGTGTGAGTCTCCAAACTAACTGAGTGAGAACCAACTCTAACTTTATTTTATGCATATATATGTGTGTGTGTCATGATCAGATATCATCAAAAAACTATAGAAAAGGACTTAAATATGATGCGGGGCAACTATGTCATAAACACAGTTTTGCCCCTAAAATTCAAGATATTGGGGCATGTTTGTTGCTTGTTCCAAATGTGATTTTACACAACTGTTCCGTAAATAAGAAGTTAATATGATGTTATATTTTAAAATATAACAGAATTCTATATAAAATTATGTTATAGGGTTTTATATATTAATATACAATATTGTGTAATTATATTACTGTGTTATATACAATACAACACAATATTGGTTGTTTTTGCTCTGTTTTGCCAACAAAAATATTACTTAAAAACTAAAGCCACAGCAGAATTGTGCATCTCATCTCATCTTTTTTTTTTTGAATGAATCCGCATTTTGAACAAATCGGGTGAACCAATGATTCAAAAACCCATTCATAAAGTGAGTCGTTTACTGAATTCCTGAATGAATCAGCCGTTTGAACAAATCGAATGAATGACTCATCATTGTATGAAAGCCAAAAATGAGATGTTTCTCAAATTATCTTCTTTTATGTTTACGTTTATTAGTTTATGTTATAAAAAAAAAAAAAATTCACAGGAAACATGTCCTCACTGTGTGCAAGTGCCAGAAGAGCAGGAGAGCAGGGAGAGCAGGGTATAGGGGCACTTGGGAAAAACAACAACAACAACAACAACAACAAAAATAAATAAAACACAATCAAACCTTGATAATGCTTGCTACATCCTGACTAAAGCTCATGACTTTTTAGTATTATGTGATACTGAATGCACAGTATTATTAAAGGCATTTCCAACACTTGTTTGTCCACCTCATTCAGGAGCCAAGGATAACAAAAGACCTCCACAATGCAGTTGGGTGGCTGCAGAAAAACCTCTTTGTCTTCAGAGGTTTGGTGAGAGAGCTGAGGTTCCTCCAACTGAAAGATGAAGGCCAGAAGAAAGCTGTTCTTCAGCGTTCACAGGCCTACATAGCTGACAACCAGCAACTGGCCAAAGAACATTTTGCTTTCCAAATCCAATATAAGGATAGTGAGTGCATGGACAAAAGGGGCCTCAAAATAAATTGCATGTTTCTGGAGTTTTTATTTGTTTTAGTTTTCTTTTATCAAATCTTTATTTTTATTTTTTTTATCTTTTGCTACTGATGTATAATAATGTGTATTTTGTAATTGTAAAAATAAAATAATAATAATAATGAAAATGTTCAAATCCTCAAGCTTCCTTTTGTCTGTCATCTATCTATCATCTGATTAAATGGTTATATTAAAATGCTGACTTGACATCAAGGTAGATTAACACTTTAAAATGTTTTTTTTTCTCTCCTTGTTCTTGGTTTACTTTTATTTTTCATAATAAAAAAAATATTTGTGTTATTGCTGTTTTTAGATATTCTGTTGTAAAGCACATTGGTCAACTGGTTGTAGTAAATAGTGCTATATAAATAAAATTGCCATTGCCATCCACAACACTACGAGGTGCAATGCCTAGTAAGAAAACTTTTGCTCCGCCCACTTCCGGCTTGACACTGCTGGTGTGGTGCTGCTGTCCCGAGACTGCTGTGATGTAAGGGTTCTTCGGTTCTGCAGCTAGAGGTATCTCAAAACACCCGCTTCCTGCACATACCGTAACTATAGACGTTGAAGCGCCAGCTGAGATCAGTCATTTGTTCACAGTGTAGTATTTCCTGTTCAGTGAATGCCTCATAGTGCACATTGTAGATGATAGAGAATGATTCAGACAGTGTAAATTTGACAAAACCAACTTTGTATGTGCCATTAAATTTTCAATTCAATTCACATCATTTTGGTAACAGCGCCACCTATTGGGCAAGAGTGATAAACCATCAACCATTAATTATGAAATTTCCAAAAATGCTAATCATAATTAATGCTAATCTAATAATTTTGAAACCAAAAGTGGGCGGAGCGGCCCGTCACCATCTTGGCAGCTCGTCAACACGCGTTACTCTGGGGTAATCAAAAATAGGCAAAAAGGCGTGGCCAAGCCCTTAATTATGCAGAACTTTAAGGCTTGATATAATTTAAACGGATGAGTTATAAAAAAAAGTCACCCCCTCACAGTTGTCATGAAGGGCAAAATTAGCTATATTAGACCAAAATTTGTTTTTGCACCAGGCTGTAAATGTTTTTTTCCTGCTGTAAAATTGGGCATTTTAAAGAGCCAGTAAGATGAAAATTCTAAGCTTCCTATCACTGTTTACCTTTCGGTAGCATACTGTGTTCTGATTGGTCAACTAACATTGTCAGGTTTGTCATCAAAAGCAGTCATCAGTGAAATGTTGTGAACACAACAAAAGGGATTTGTTGTACTGCTCTGGTATTGTGGTAAAAATGAATTTTAGCCATTGGTTCTTCTGATCTTCATTCTTTGGCAGTGAAAATAAAACAAACTTGCCTTTACAATTAAAAACACACTGTCTCCTCGACATGATGCTATCACACCAACCAGAGCGTCTCTGTGTGTGTGTGTGGGGGGGGGGGGGGCAGGTCAGAGTTTCTCCCAAGATGGTAGGCGGAGATTATGCAAAGTGTTTCTAGTGACGTACATAGAGATGGGCAAAAGATTTGAAATCTATAACGACTCGTTTCAGCGATTCAGAGTCGACTGCTTTCTTTAGAAGCCAATAACTTTATAAATCGTGTACTTTTTGGTTCAATTACTTTGCACATTGTTTACACTGATGGACAGCTACATCATACACTGTAATACAGCCAGGTAATTTTTGATTTCCCATCTGTGTGGCTCTTTAACATGGGGAGTCTATGGGATTGACTCCCTTTTGCAGCCATTCGATGAATTACAGTTTAAGTCACTTCCTTGTTGGCTTCACGAGAGAGAGCGGGAGATTGCCGCTCGGTCACCTCACACAGATTATGCCACATCAATCTTATAAAAGTGCAACCTATTTGTCAAAAGTGATAAGCCATTAATCATATTACAAAAAGTTGTGTTCATGATTTTTCGGCCATTTTGCTTCAAACCATCTTAAACTTGCTTTAATTACTCATTCTTGCAGTTGGTCCGATGCTCCATGCTATGATTAGCTTCTCATTTTGCCTTTGGAGTGCTTGGCCCCTTAATTGCTTCTTGCAGCTAGATTTTTATTTAAATTTTGCCTTATCATTTATTCATTAATTTAGAAGGCACTGCCTCTTTGAGTTCTTAGACAAAATGCTTCTGATATGCATATTTGTGCATGTGTACAGTGCATGTCACATACATGTTAGTGTATTTTTATTGTTCTATGATAATTAGTGAACTTCCTGACAGTGCATGCCTACTGTTCACACACTATGATTCACAATGTGAAGACAAAATGCCATTAATATATCCTCACAGTCAGGACAATGACTGTTACGATTCTTGAGTGAAATATTAATCAAAACAATGTTTCCCAAACATGTCAGATGTCATTTGAATGACACAAAATTAAAGAATAGTTTATGGGTGTTCAATCTCACGTTGATCTGCACAGGATGTTAGATTGTTTAAGACCATCAAACATAACATTTACCAATCAAACACAGAAATAACAAGCATAAATTGAATGTTGCTAAGCTAATACTAGCCATAATATGAGCCATCCTATGAGCATGAAAGTTCACAAGCTATATAAAATATCCTAGAATGAGACAATCGTAATTTTAATCAGTACATGAGAATTCATCTTGCTTTCCATATCTTATCTATGGAAGATATGCAAATGTATATGCAACCTTTTGTCCTTTAATGATGTTCAAAGGCAGAGAAAAGAAAAAAACAAGTCTCTATTTTTAGACTAAGCAGAAAGACAAGTCTCTATAAGAATAATGAAGTTTATTATTATTAATATTCTTGAGTGATTAATATATGCTAAATTTCACAAAAATGTATGAGGCGCCGTGTAGGATTTAAATCAAACTTCGCTTATCAATACATACATAAAACACGTGCATATACACCTATAAATTACTCGCATATACATGCATACTACTGAATGTTCAAAAATACATATATAAAATACATGTGAACACTAATATGAAATCGATACCAATACATATAATGTTAGCAATGTATGCATACACACTTGTGAATAACTTGCGTAAACATATAAACTTGACACGTGCATACACCTACAGACACTCACATATACATATTAACTTGATCCGTGCATATACACCTATTAAACACTCGCACATACATATAAACTCGCTGCATACAAACACAACTGCACATACTCGCACATACATATAAACTTGATCCGTGCATATACACCTATTAAACACTCGCACATACATATAAACTCGATGAGCGCATACATGTGGTTTTATTAACAAAGTTCGGGAGAAGCACGATCAGATAATCATCCAATTTGGTACAGGTGCATCTCGTTTAGCTAATCATCTTATTGCACGCACGCGTATATATATCCAGTCTTCCTACCTCCTGTCCCACGACAGTTTTTCGGCATAGACCGTCTGTCAGCATTCGGTTCGCTCTGTCAGCATTCGGTTCGCGCTGTCCGTCATCTTATCACAGGCCCAATCTTCCTTCCGACGAAGATATCTATCCGCCGAACACCAACAAGCGTCATCGCGTCAGCTGCTCTTCTCGCCAAGCCACACGTTGTGGCCAAAAGCTCGTGCAAATCCTTGAGCTCGCCTCACTCGGCAACACGATTTTCTCGCCAGGACCGGGCTCTATTATAATGCTGGATCGCAGCCGTGCTCCAGTTCTCAGCGCAGTAAACCTCTCTCGCTTTTTCAGCCGTGGCGCAGTTCGATGCTGCCTCCACTAGCGGCGAAGACCGTGCGTTGTTGTACTGGCATGTCGTTCGTGAAAGAATCGTTTTTTCGAATGAATCTTCTAGGCGAACGAATCGTTCTCGGTTTACACTCATTCATGAAGAATTTTTCAGAGTTGTCATCCACAATGAGCGAGTTTCATATGAGTCTCAGAGATCGAGAGCTCTCATTCGTGAACGAAAGGACTAAACCGGTATACATGTCGAGTTGATTAAACAGATACATGTCGTTCGTAAACGCAAGGAACTCTTATCAATTTTGTTAAGATGAGAGTAAAGCGGGTCAGTTAGCCATTTAGCATGTCAATCTTGCAAAATGTAAAGCGCAGTTATAGGTACTGTGCACATATTGTTTACATATTTAGCATACAAAAGATAAATTCCACGTTTAATCCCCGATTTATGAACGTGAATATATAGATCAATATATGAACCGTCTGACCAAACAATTAAAATGCTAATCATGCAAGAAAACCTCGTGATTTGCTCATCTGAACAATTTAAATAGACGTTATATATAGAATGCGCTTATGAAGACGCCAAAATTTGTTAAACGGCGTTATGACTTAACTTTGTCCGATGACGATGCCACTTTTTAACCACGAAGCAAAGGCTTTTTGCAGAGTTGTCATCCACACCGAAATGTCTAAAGACATTACATTTGCTTTACTGTGCATGTTTAAACCTCACTGAGATGATACAGACATAAGTTTCATGCAATTATTCTGGCAGGATCAATTATTTAAGGACATATTTCACCATTTACTGGCATGATTATTCAGAATTTTTCACGCTACTGCCTCGTGTTTGGCTGCAGAACAACAAGTGTGAGTAAATTTTCTATCGTCTTTTTAGGACTGTTATATGAAAAGCATGCAAAGTAAATGTCTTTAGAAACGGCTTGAATTTGAATTACTGCAATTAACGTTACTGCTATAGACATGTCTATTGGTACAATGGTTTATAAAACTAAACATGCTACATTGTTTCAAAGCCTCTATTTTCACAGTCCATACTACAACAGGAAAACAGCATCCCAAATTTATCTGCTCCGGAGGCTGTTTAAAAGGGCCCAAAGGCCAAAACAAGAGGAAAAGATGCTTTTCCAACAGGACTGTATTAATTCAGACAAGGTTTGAGCAATTGTCAAATCAGCCAACAACTACAGCAGCCAAAGCAAGCATGAAGCTACTTTTACTTGCAACACGGGCCTGCACATCTCAGTATTTCCATCCTGTTACTTCTGCTAGCAGTGCAGGCTACACAGGTTCTTCAAGACATCACACACCCCAGCCCCTTCCCACGACCCACAGCTACAGCAGCTGAAGCAAACGTGAGGCCGCCTCCATTCGTAAACGCGCCCTCAACTCTTCCGCTCCCTCATGCTACTAACCATTTTTCTGTTCAGTGGCCTCCAGCTCCAGATTTGCCAGAAGGCAGAGGGTACCAAGACCTATTATTGGTCAGGCCGATTATTTTATTTATTTATATATCTATCTCGAACCCTCTTCAGCCAACCCCTCTAACGCCAGCTCATCCCCTTTCACTAAAACTCCTAATCTACCATAGCTAACTCTCCTAACATGCCCTATCTATCTGTAATGGTCAATCCTCACTTCAGCCATCCTTCCGCAGGAGCTTTCTCTGTATCTCCCCACCGCCGCAGCATTGACCGCTCCCGCAGGAGCCTTTTCTGTTTTTTCCTCACTGCCGCAGCAGTCTCCGCTCCTGCAGGAGCCTTTTCTGTTTTTTCCTCACTGCCGCAGCAGTCTCCGCTTCCGCAGGAGCCTCTACCTATATTTCACCACTGCCGCAGCAGTGTCTGCTCCCGCAGGAGCCTCTACCTATATTTCACCACTGCCATAGCAGTGTCTGCTCCCGCAGGAGCCCTTTCCATCCTTCCCTACTGCCGCAATTCTCGCTGCCGCAAGAGCCTCAAAAATAAATAAATAAATAAATAAATAAATAAATAAATAAAAATATATATTTTATGTCCATTCTCCAATTCAACCTCATCAGGCTCGCTTTTGTCTAACTCCGGAACGCCCAATCTAAATTCACGATGGACCCTCATTTCATCAACGACTCTGGTATAAAAAAAAAAAAAAAAAAAAAATAATTAATCGAGTAACAAAATGTGTTGTTGCTTAATTATACTGATGTGCGCATGCACAGTAAATCTGATGGGTAGGATAAAATGTCAGGACCCCGGACCTTTATTTAGTCGGGTTGACGTACCTTTTCAGTTCTGTGTATGTGATGTGACGCTAGTTTTACTTAAAGTCAAATGCTCATGAACTGACTGTCAGAGCAGTTCTGGAGATGTTGTTCATGTGTTCAAGTCCTCATTTAGTGAGAGAGCAGACGCAGAAATTACCGTGAGAGTAATGCGCGCTTCAGTGTGTGTGTGAAAAAGGAAGTCGCGCTCCTGCTCCATTCATTAACAGAGACACACAGAACATGCAGGATTTACATTTAAACACTGTTCCGTCTTAATATTTAGAGATATTAATTCGTGAATCGGATGTAAGTGCAATTACCTATTTTGATTAATTCATTCAAAAAAAAAAAAAAAAAAAAAAAAAAAAAAAAAAAAAAAAAAAAAAAAATTCATTGCGAAAGAACCCGACGCGAGATTTAGAATAAATTAAAAGAGGCTTCGAAGCAGAGGAATTTGCCTACATCATTTTTTGTAATCGCGTTACTCGAGGAATCGTTTCAGCCCTAATCTTAAGCAGCTCAAAAGGGGCCTCTCACATAATCCGATAGATGCCCTCGGTTGTTGTTCATCAGACATTTAAAAAAAAAAAAAAAAAAAAAAAAAAGTTATATATTCCTCCTTAAATCATGTTGTGTACTTGAATAATAGAAGCCTCTCAGTTATCGTTTCTTCGGCCAAAGTAAGGGCCCTCCAGCCATCGTTACAATCTCCTTGCCTATTTCAGCATCGGACAGGGCTCTCCCTTCCGGTGCAGCTGGGCAGTGGCTCCCTTCGGTCGCAGTGTGAGCCTTTCATCTGTCATTGAGTTGCGCTGCGCACTCAGCGGCAGATGGGGGTATCCCTCCCGGTGCAGCAGAGCCACAGGCCCCCTTCGGTCGTTGTGACAGCCCTCCATCCGATGCATCAAATTAAGCCGCTTATACAGTCGCAAGGGGGACTCTCCCTTCCGGTGCAGCAGAGCCGCAGCTCCCTTCGGACGCAGCGAGAGTCCCTCCATCAGTCGCGTTTTCTTGCCTACTCCGTATCGGACGGGGCTCCCCTACCGGTGCAGCAGACCCACGGCTCCCTTCGGTCGCAGGGTGAACCCCCCGTCTGAGTTATGTTGCATGCTCAAGGGCGGACCGGGATCTCCCTCCCGGGGGAACACAGCCGCTGGCTCCCTTCGGTCGCAGCAGGAGCCCTCCATCCGATGCATCAAACCGTTCCTCGAATCTTCTTGCCTATTCCGCATCTGATGGGGCTCTCCCTTCCGGTGCAGCAGACCCACGGCTCCCTTCGGTCGCAGGGTGAACCCCCCGTCTGAGTTATGTTGCATGCTCAAGGGCGGATAGGGTTCTCCCTCCCGGGGGAATAGAGCTGCTGGCTCCCTTCGGTCGCAGTGAGAGCCCTCCATCAGACGCATCAAGCCATGCCTCGCTTCGCAAGGGGGACTCGCCTCCCTTCGGACGCAGCAAAAGTCCCTCCAACAGTCGTATTCTAGTTAGTGTCAATCAGGGCTCTCCCCTCCGGGGCAGCACTCCTGCTGCAGAGTTGCGAACCCCCTACGGAGGCTGGGAGAACCCTCAGAGGCAAAAAACCGTGCCTCCATAAACCCGCAATGGGGGACTCCCCCTTCCGGTGCAGCAGAGCCGCAGCTCCCTTCGGATGCAGCGGGAGTCCCTCCAACAGTCGCGTCTCTTTGCCTTCTCAGCATCGGACTAGGGCTCCTCTTCCGGTGCAGCAGACCCACAGCTCCCTTCGGTCGCAGTGTGAACCCCCCATCTGAGTTATGTTGCATGCTCCACGATGGCTAGGGATCTCCCTCCCGATGGGGTACAGCCGCTGGCTCCCTTCGGTTGCATTAGGAGCCCTTCATCCGACGCGCCAAACCGCGGCTCCAATCTCATTGCCTATTTAGCATCTGACGGGGCTCTCCCTTCTGGTGCAGCAGACCCACGGCTCCCTTCGGTCGCAGTGTGAACCCCCCGTCCGAGTTATGTTGCATACTCTATGGCGGCCAGGGATCTCCCTCCCGATGGGATACAGTCGCTGGCTCCCTTCAGTCGCAGTGAGAGCCCTCCATCAGATGCAACAAACCGCGCCTCGTACCCAGCCGCAAGAGGGACTCTCCCTTCCGGTGCAGCAGAGCCGCAGCTCCCTTCGGAGGCAGCAAGAGTCCCTCATTTCTTGATATCTGGCATTGTGCTCCTCCCATAAGCGGCATGGAGGGCTCGCTGGTAAGACGTTGCGAGCCGCAGCTCTCGTCGAACACTGCACGGGCTCTCCAGGTCGCTCTGCATTTTCTTCCCAACACGCATATTTTGGGGGGCAACTAAATTTTATCTCTCTGGCTGCTGTCCTATGGCTTTAAGCTTCTTTTGGGGAGTTATTTGGGTTCGGGCTATGCTCCGGGCCCGGACCCCTCCCCCAGGACAGCACGCCAAAATATGCCTACTATTTGCCTTCAGATTAGATGTAAGGGTGAACTCGTGAAATGTGGTTTTATTAACAAAGTTCGGGAGAAGCACGATCAGATAATCATCCAATTTGGTACAGGTGCATCTCGTTTAGCTAATCATCTTATTGCACGCACGCGTATATATATCCAGTCTTCCTACCTCCTGTCCCACGACAGTTTTTCGGCAACCCTCCTCCACCCCAACTCCTCACTTCTAATCTATTTATCCCAAATTGGGATAGGGGGAGTTATTTGGGTTCGGGCTATGCTCCGGGCCCGGACCCCTCCCCCAGGACAGCACGCCAAAATATGCCTACTATTTGCCTTCAGATTAGATGTAAGGGTGAACTCGTGAAACATCCATAAAACACTCGTGCATAAAAAAACAATAACATTTACTAACGTATACAGTTCAGATGAGAAAAACATGTGTACATGTATATATGCGAGTGATTTCATATGTGGATGTGCGTGAATTTTCAGTATAAACGGAAGGCATTTCAGTGTAAACGGAAGGCGTTTCAGTTTAAAAGGAAGTCGTTTAAGCGTGTACGGAAGTAACCTGTCTAAATACCGCATTTGCAATCATGGACCGGGATTGTGCTACACCTGAAGCATTTTGCGGAATGTTCTTTTTTCAATTACCATCAGTTTGTGTGGCCTGCTCACCTGCAGTCTCTGCCTGCAGTCAGAAACACAATCTAAATCGCGCACTTTGTTTCGGCCTTCGAGCCCTGGTGGCATACAAAGCATCAATAACACGCAAACGATGCGATCATCCGCCGGCGAAGTTCACGGACCGTGATATCACACTTGTCAGTGGTAAAGTAACTGGCAGTCTCGATCTAGAAAAAGGTGAGAATTTCACTTCTATGCAATCTTCACGAAATAACTTCCAAACGCTATGCAAGTTAACGTTACACACACACATACACAGAGGGAGAGAGAGAGAGAGACAGTTTTGCCTCTAGTTAAAAAATATAAAATGTGTTCCCAACTAAGTCCCACTAGTGAACTTAGCCATTTTCAGAATTAAGTGTTTAAGCTATTTGCACAGAATCTGAATATCATAACTTCATAATATAGTGAGTATGTTTGCAAATATTTTGAACAAAACAAAATAAAAGCGATCCATGTGTCATGCAGATCTGTCGTGGCTGTGTTGTGTCACATGACAAGCATGACGCGTCGCCATGGAAACATTAAGGCGGTACATTCTAAAATAACGGTCGCCTAAAGAAACTCACGCTGGGGCTCAGCTAGAATATTTTAAACTCATGTGCGAAAGGGTTTTATTTCTGAAAATGGCTAAGCTCAAGCGGGACTGGGACTATTTCGTGAAGATTGCATAGAAGTGAAATTGTGAAATTCTCACCTTTTTTCTAGATGGAAACTGCCAATTAACTTACTGCTGACGAGTGTGATATTATGGTCCTTGAACTCGCCGGTGTTATGAAATGTTCAGTGTCTGAGATATTTGGTGTCATTGAGAATAAAGAACTATATATAAAGACTCGTATGCAGTAACAACTATTTAACTTTTTTTTTTTTCTCCTTAAAAAAGGTTTCACATGGAAGTGCATGAGAGCCTACAGTTCATGTGGAGAATGTTTGTTTGTAATTAATGTATATGTTACAAATCAGCAGAGTTTGATACTTGCACTTCTGCCTGTTATTTTGTTCCTAGTTTGCAGAAGCTCTTCTAATGGGGGAGACTCATTCTCAAGTTATATATGAGCCACTACTGCACACATACATGAAGACATGGGTAAACCCAACCTTCTCAGAATTAAATTTTTTATTATCTGATGCAGGGGATGGTGGATGTGTACTTTATCAGTGTAATAGTTAAACATCATATGCAAAAAAAAAAAAAAAAAAAAAACCTTGTTTGATACAAATTTTGTTTTATTAACCAGTTTTAAAGTTTTGAAATCAAGATAATCAAAGGTAATCAAATCAAGCACAACCTAATAAAACATGTTTCGTGAATAAAGGGTATTGTGTAAAAAAAAAAAAAAAAAAAAAAAAAGAGCATGGTCTGTGGACAATTCATCTCAAAGTGCACCACAATGCAGTATATGATTAAAGACAAAAAAAAAGTGTATAAAGACATTTTACAACCTTTTTTTAACTATAGAGTACATTTTATCTACTAAATGTATCAGTTTTGGGGGGAAAAAAATTTGATCAAGAATCTTCCAGTTCATGTGTGTGTGTGTATATATATATATATATATATATATATATATATATATATATATATATATATATATATATATATATAACATTCCGATTTCGTTTTGTTATTAAAAACTTTTTTTTTTTGAATGACTGAGCAAACGATTAGGAATGACACAGATCCCTGTCCATAATTGCAAATTTGGTTACTTCCGTTCACACTGAAACGCCTTCCGTTTACACTGAAATGCCTTCCGTTTATACTGAAAATTCACGCACATCCACATATGAAATCACTCGCATATATACATGTACACATGTTTTTCTCATCTGAACTGTATACGTTAGTAAATGTTATTGTTTATGTATGCGCGAGTGTTTTATGGATGTGTATGCGCTCATCGAGTTTATATGTATGTGCGAGTGTTTAATAGGTGTATATGCACGGATCAAGTTTATATGTATGTGCGAGTATGTGCAGTTGTGTTTGTATGCAGCGAGTTTATATGTATGTGCGAGTGTTTAATAGGTGTATATGCATGGATCAAGTTAATATGTATATGTGAGTGGCTGTAGGTGTATGCACGTGTCAAGTTTATATGTATACGCAAGTTATTCACAAGTGTGTATGCATACATTGCTAACATTATATGTATTGGTATCGATTTCATATTAGTGTTCACGTGTATTTTATATATGTATTTTTGAACATTCAGTAGTATGCATGTATATGCGAGTAATTTATAGGTGTATATGCACGTGTTTTATGTATGTATTGATAAGCGAAGTTTGATTTAAATCCTACACGGCGCCTCATAAAAATGTATAGTTTGAATGAGACTTCAGGCCAGACAATATTACAGCTAAAATTAAACTAGAAGGACAAAACGCAGAGAAAGAACAAGAGAGAAATCAGAGTTATAAGCTTTGTGTAATCACATCTGTCTCCTGTGTGTAATTTACAGTGTCCTGATTACAGCACTGCTCTTATTGGGGCCAAGAAGAGAGGCATTTACACTTCTATTAGCACTCTTAATCTTGATAAAGAGGCCATATGGCTTTTTTTTCCTCCCATTCTCAAACACATTAATCATACATATTTCAAAACCAGGGGACAACATACTGTAATTATAGTTGGTCTATATAGTTCGTTCACATTAACACAATGCCAGCAACAACATATAGCACATGTAAAATACATGAAGTTTCAGCACAGTAAATTACGATAAAAAGGAAAATATCTTCTCATTGTCTTGGTCAGCAGGGAGCACTTTATAAAAAAAAAAAATTGGTACGATTTTATATTACATGTCTATAGCTGAATATGATTTGATTATTTGAGGTGTAGACATAATGAAATGGACATTTTGCATAGTTAAATTATAATGTCCTGTTGGAAGGTGAAACTTTTGACCAGTCTGAGTTTCTGAATGCTCTGGACTGGGTTTTCATTAAAGCTATCTCTATATTTTGCTGCACTGAGCATTCCTTCTACTGTGACGAGTCCCTCGGTCCATGTCACTGAAAAACAGTCCCATAGCATGCACTGCTACCAGTACTTTACTGTTGGGATGGTACTCTGCAAGTGATGAGCAGAGCTGGATTCCTTCAAACATGATGCTTGGAATTGAGGTTCATCAGACCAGAGAATCTTTTCTCAGAGTCTGATGCTCCTTTAGGTGCTTTTTTGTAAATTCCAAGTGTGTTTTCATGTGTCTTAACTGAAGAGAGGATTGAGTCTAGCCACACCGCCATAAAGCTCAGATCGGTGGAGTGCTACAGAGATGTTAGTCCTTCTGTAGATTTCTCCTATTTCCACATATGATCATGGAGCTCAACTAGAGTGACCATCAGGTTCTTGGTCACCAGTATAAATAAGCCCCTTCTCCATCAATTGCTCAGTTTGGCCAGGAGGACAGCTCTAGGAAGAGTCCTGGTTGTTTCAAACTTCTTCCATTAAGGGTAACAGAGACTACATGCTTCTGTGACCGTTCTGTGAAGTAGATTTTTTTTTTCTGAACTCTTCCCCAGATGTGTGACTTGACTCAAACCTGTTTCTGATCTCTACAGGCAGTTCTTTTGACCTTAGTGTATAATGTATATGATGACAAGTACAGTGGGGCAGATATAATGATAAAGAGGAAGATATAAGGTGATGTATAATGTATATAGATGAGGTATATTGTATATATATGATGAGATGTGTAGGATTGTTGTGATGCATAGTGGTAAGATGTACAGTACAGCATAAATACGATGGGTAGATATATAGGGAATACACTCACTGGCCACTTTATTAGGCACCTTGCTAGTACCAGGTTGGACCCACTTTTGCCTTCAGGACTGCCTTAATTCTTCATGTCATTGATTCAACAAGGTGTTGGAAACATTCCTCAGAGATCTTGGTCCATATTGACATGATAGTTCCACGCAGTTGCTGCAGATTTGTCGGCTGCACATCCATGATGTGATTCTCCCGTTCCACCGCATCCCAAAGCTGCTCTATTGGATTGAGATCTGGTGACTGCGGAGGTCATTTAAGTAAAGTAAACTCATTAGAAATTATCTGAGATGAAGAAGATTTGGTCTTTGTGACATGGTGCATTATCAGACCGCTCATCAGACCAGGCAATGTTTTTCCAACCTTCTATTGTTCAATTTTGTTGAGCCTGTGCCAATTGTAGCCTCCGTTTCCTGTTCTTAGCAGACAGGAGCGGCACCCAGTGTGGTATTCTGCTGCTGTAACCCATCTTCTTCAGGGTTCAGCGTGTTGTGCGTTCAGAGATGGTATTCTGCATACCTTGGTTGTAATGAGTGGTTAATGTTGCCTTTCTATCATCTCTAACCAGTCTGCCCATTCTCCTCTGACCTCTGACATCAACAAGGCATTTTCGTCCACAAATGCCGCTCACTGGATATTTTCTCTTTTTCAGACCATTCTCTGTAAACCCTAGAGATGGTTGTGTGTGAAAATACCAGTAGATCAGCAGGTTTTGAAATACTCAGACCACCCCGTCCGGCATCAACAACCATTCCACGTTCAAAGTCACTTAAATCCCCTTTCTTCCCCATTCTGATGCTCGGTTTGAACTTCAGCAAGTCGTCTTCACCAAATCTAGATGCCTCAATGCATTGAGTTGCTAGAATGTGATTGGCCGATTAGCAATTTGTGTTACCAAGCAATTGAACAGGCTAATAAAGCGGCTGGTGAGTGTATATGATGTATAGTTTTTAAATAAATAGATATATAGTTACAACAAACAGTATTCATGGTTATGACTGTTCATAAGGCACGAAGTTATGTCCATTATGTCAAATGAAAAGACAAATAGCTGGACACCAAATTTGCCAAAAAAGTGTTTTTATTTCAATCAGGCTTAATTATCTATTATCCATTTTATGATCATGTAATTATGAAACTATAATTAGTTTTAATAAAGGATTTCCATCATTCTTTCTGTGAAGTCAATCAGAGAAGTAATTGTAAATGTTCTATGCAGAATTCACCACCTTACTAGGTGGAAGATGCATAAAAGACACATAGAGTATCAACTGTGGCATCACAGGCATACACACAGAGAGAAAGTGGAGAGAGTGTGTGAAAGCAAGCAATAGATCAATTACACAGCTGATAAATTCTGCTCTATGTGATTTCCCCCCTGAGTCAGTCAAAGAAACTCTTCTCTCTGTCTCTATTATGGCCAGTGTATGTGTGTGTGTGTGTTTGTGTTTCAGCATATGCCCGTCATAACGAAGTGTGTGTGTGTGGTTGCGTGTGTGTGTGTTAGATACTTGGAGGGAACCTATTATGTTGCAGTATGGCTGTTTAAAATACCAATCTGCATTTCCTGCAGTGCAAGCTGTCAGTCCCAGCCAAATGTTCACTAGCCTGTCCTCTCATACTCAGCATCCTGCACTGAGAAATGAAATTACATGCTGTACATCTTCAGGTGTCTATGAGTAGAATTAATCATTAATGATTGTCAAGTGAAAGCCATGTAGAACCCATGCAGGGAGAATTATAAATCTAGATAGCGCATGTGACCAGCAGTATATGATATGCAAATGCAGACACAATCCCGTTGGAGCATAAACTGCAAAGGAATGACAATTAGGCTGCTGTCCCAGACAAATGTTGAAATGACCTAAATTATGCACACACGTTTACATAGAAGCATTATGTTCTTACAGAATCTGCAGTATTTAAATTAAATAAAAATACATAAATATATATATATATATATATATAGTTTTTTATATATAGTTTTTGACTGATTTATGAATTATCTAAACATCAGTTGTGCCAAATAGATTTATCAGGGCAGTACTAAATAAATATAAATACAATCTTAATTATTAAAAAAGGTAAATATCTTGCATATTCAGTAATGGTTTTAAAGAGAATTGTAAAGAAGCTATAAGCATACGCGCACACACAGTTCCTGTACACACACAGATCTTGAGGGTTAATACTATCTCACTTACAGTAGTAACTAAACATTTTATTTAAACCCCATACATTTTGTATGAAGCATATATATATTGCACACAGACTTAAATAATTCAGATGCAGCTCAATTTTGCTCAACTCTCCCTTTTGCAATGATCTCTTTTCTATTTTGTCATCTGAATATTATCAGTTCTTCTGCCTTCATGAACTTCTCCCTATTATTTCGCTTTCTGTTGCCCTTCTCCTTTCTCTCTCAAATTCATCTCAGTTTTCATCATTGCACCTCGTTTTTCTCTGTTTCTCTATAACCTTCACCTCCTATAAGCAATTGTGTTCAAACTTGCTCTAAACTGGAGGGCCAGTGTTCTGCAGAGTTTAACTCCTCTCCAACTTGCCTGGTAACACCATGATTAGCTGGTTTATATGAGTTTAATTGAAGTGGGATCTAAACTTTGCAGGACAGCAGTCCTCCAGCAACAGGATTGAACACCCTGTCCTATATGGGTAATGTTTTACTGGCTGATATGACATATATTTGGCACCTGATATATATTTCTCAGATAAGTGTACGCAGTTTAACTGACTGTTTAAAAGAACTACTTATTTCTTTGGGGGTTTAATATTTTTAACAAATGTGCAACTTGAAATCTCTATCATTCACAGAATGGACATACTATTTTCTTTTCCCAGCATCATATCACTCCATCAACACTGTCATCTCTTCAAAAAAAAAAAAAAAAAATGTATGAGAGAAGAATTAAAGCCCGTTAAATCAGCAGGAGATGGAGAAAAGTACTATCTTCATCAATACTGTCAGAAACAGAATAAAATGTCCCTTTTGCATCAGTTTCTTCTCTGTTCTTTTATTCTCTTTCGCCTACAATGAATCTGAACACATGCTTTGTATTACACATAATTAACCATAATTACCTACGCTTTTTTTTTTTTTTTTATGACCGCCACATGGCAAAAGCTATAATTGACTTCTTAATTTAACTTCACTATACTCTCAAAACTAAAGAGAGAGACAGGAAGTGGGAGAGGAAACAATTAAAAAAAGAAAAGAAAAGTAAAGGTGGAGTGCTGCGGAAAAAGAATGATGAGGAAAGGGGAAATGTAGGAGGAAAATAAGTGGAGGAGGAAAAAAACAGAATGAGAGATAAAAAGATTAATATTCAAATGAGAGAGAGAGAGAGAGAGAGAGAGAGAGAGAGAGAGAGAGAGAGAGAGAGAGGAGACATGAAGAAATACTGCACTGGACTGCTTAGATACTGTGTTATTTACAGTAACTTATGGAGTTATCTGAGTTTGCAGATTGTTTGGTTTCTTTTACGTGCTATTGTTCTGTACAAGAATGCTGATAGCTTATGCACCCTCTGAGGACAAGCGATCATCCATCCATTAATCTTCCGCTGAGCAGCTTAATCACACAAAAATTAATTAACAACTGCACCGATATAACTTACCTCTCTGCTGCAATGTAGAAATAAAGTAGAACCATTATAAAAACAATGCATCAGACTAAAGGCCTATTCACAACGGAACAGAATGGAACCTCAAAACACCAAACTATTTAAACTGCAGTCCACCATAAAACTAGAGATGAATAAGAAAGTCAAACACACTGTAACCCAAAATAAAGAGCAAAAGAAGGATAAATCAGAAAGCAAAGCCAACAGCAGCTCCATTTCCATGTTGATTCCGGACTCTTCTAGTCAATAGGTGGATGCAGTCATTTAATAGGAAAATAGGTTTAACATGATCTACATTCACATGAGATGAAAGATCCAGTCATATAAGTAACCTATGTGTTATATGGCCTTTTAACATGGAGTTTTAATTCATTTATTAGGCTATTATTGTTATTTTTACAGCTTGACAAAAGTCAATAACAGCACCATGATATGTGTTTTCTTTTGTCATTCTCGCATTAATAAATAGTTAAATAAATAAGACCATGAATCAAATGGTCATAGCTATTCAGTTGAGTGAATTATTCAATGACTCATTTAGTACACATAGAGACTTCTAAAGGACTTTCTGGCATAACAACGTAACCTGCAAAAGACCCCTGGCTCAAGGGAAGCAACAAAACACAAGGGACACACGCAAACCAAATATTAAACTCAAGAAAATGTTTATTTACCACTATATTAAAGTAATATTAAATAATTAAAGGAAATCACAATGTGTCTGTATTCGTCAGTAATGTCAGTGTTTAAAGCAGAGTGCATGGTGGGAAGTGTAATACAATGTTGAGGCATAAAATGCAACAGAACAAGTCAATCAAAACAAAGTCCCAAAGCCAAAACAAAGTTCAAACCAAACAAAGACCAAAGTTCCAAAATCCCCAAAGTTCCTCCTTGGCTCAAGTGGAGATCTCTTTTTTAAAGGAGCGCCTGAAGCACTTGTCACAGTTGTCTCCAATAGACTGCCAATTTGTGAAAACAAGTAACCAGCTACAATATCCAAGACCAACAGCAGAGGCACCGCAGAAAAAAATAAAAAAAATAAAAAAAAATATATAAACATATATATGTATGTATATGGCTGCCTACAGCTCTGGGTGTGTGTTCACTGCTGTGTGTGTGCACTTTGGATGGGTTAAACACAGAGCACTAATTCTAAGTATGGGTCTCCATACTTGGCCACATGTCACTACACTAATTGGTAACTGAAAGCTTTTATACGATGTTTCACATTGTGTCTGCATAAATCTAAGATGACTGCCTCATTGCTTCAACATAAATCATTCCTGATTTTGCTTTTAATGTTAATGGAAAAAATAGCTTTCAGTGTGTTAGTGTCACCACTTGTTCTGGAGTATGGAGCTGCAGTTGAAGACACATGACTCAAAAAATTACAACTGATTTTCAAATAGGATAAATCTCTCCCCGAAGGGCACTCCAGAGAGAAAACTATTATGTCTGCCATTCTAAAGGGTCGTTCCTCACCAAGGTGGCCACTTCAAAGGGCCCTTTGGAAAAGAGCATTTTGAATTACAACTGATGTTTAGATGTCAATGCCTCCTTAATTGGCTCTTCAAGTTGATTCAGAATTGCATTCCAAAGAAAGTTTTTTGGTCCCCTCATCCCTTTGAGGGTTACTGAGGGTCCCTTACTAAGAGGATAAGGTATTAAAGCATAAAAATAAGCCCCTTCAGAAAGGAACACAGTGTACACCTGCTTACTAAGTTTGTGTCAGGAAATAAATCAACCAACACATTGTTCTGTTGTCTCACAACATTTCATGAAATGAGGTGCAATGATAAGTTTATGTAAAGACTGATTTGTCGTTAACAATAGGAAATATTGACTCTTGTATAAACAAATTTTAACAAGGTGCCTACGCTGCAACTTGAACATCCGTATTATTATCAACAAAGCTTTCTACACTAAAAACTCTTGACATATAGTCAACAGCCTATTTTAAAACACAAATCTTAGTGTTAGTCACTCACTCTCTCTGTTTAGACACGTCAGACGTGTAGGAGGAACCTAGTGAAATCCCAACAGGCATTTTTGTGGGATACAAGGTTCTGCTTTATTGAAGTGTAGAATGAATATTTCTCATATAGTATATCGAACACAATATACTAGGCATTTATAATGCCAGTAAAGCGAAGAGCCCCTTTGGATCTTTTTTCTCTCATTCCTATTTGCTCAGCTCTTCTGAGATTTGATTTGGGGACCTTTTCATAGTGTTCAATAGCAATGACATTATCCAAAGGTCAATACGGTTAACACAAGCCTGGCTGGTGATTTGATTGCCAAAAAACAGGCAGGGATTTGATCAAGGTTTATTGGGGAACTTGCAGGGTAGGGGCCAGGTCTCAATCTCTCTACAAGTTTATGAAGGAGACGTTTATCTGTTATTACCCTAGGGAAGTACAAATAGCTTCTGGCGAGCAAGAAAAAGACAGCAGAGATTTTCTAACCTGATATAACACCTATCAAAGCGTCTGCAGCACACACATACTCAACTGCCTCTAGGTTTTGGTGTTTAAAGCAGTGAAAACTTACTAGGTATAGAATTGTTTGAAGGCCATTGATCATTGATAAAGTACTGCGGCAGAAAATTGGGTATTGTGACAATGAAATTAAAAACTGTTCTGGAAACAAAGTACTGAATAAAATCTTTACACTATTATTTTCTCCAAGAAGTGCATATGCTTTTAAAAATATGTATGAATAATAATAATAAAAATAAAAATCTGGGGTGAATTTGGGCCTCCAAACTGGAAAAATAGCAAGAAATGATTGAAGAGGTGGAGAGTTGCTGTGCCATGAATGGTGAACTGTTCACTGAGTCTGCTGCAAATTTATTTGGACAGCAGCATCAATGTGCTGGCATATTCCTAATAAAAGCCCGTGACTGAGCCCCTTGACATTTAGGGGATCATTTTAATTGTGACATTTTTTAACAGAAAAGTGTCTGCTAGAGCCAATAATAAACTCCAAATATAAACAAACAAATAATAAGAGAGCAATTTAATAAATTAAACATTTAATGAAATCTAGCTTACAAATGGCATGTAGTCACTGAATGGACAGGGAATCCTTCATGCATCAGGAAACAAATACAATTATAAAAAAAACAACAGCTGCTCTCAGCAAACGGAAATATCGTTTTTATTTCCACAGCGACAAGTGGCCACAGACATACTGGATAACTCAAAGGGTTTCCATTGTCCAACCCAGTTGCAGATTTATCAGCACATTCTTAAAACACACTTTTTAAGAGATTGTGATAGTCTTCTTTTGAGGACAAGGTTATGAATGATAAACAGCATAGAGCATAGTCTGTTGTAGTTTTCTCTCACACATAGGCACAACTATCTGCATAGACTAGTGTGAATACATATGCAGACATAGATATGCATCCGCTTCATCAGGCAGTGTTAAATCACTACATTGGAGGACAAATAAAGGTGAAGGACATACACAAAAGGAAAATGTGCCTGCCTCCCCTGGGATCAATTATTTCCAAGCTCAGACACCACTTTAGATTCTCCACACAAACACTGCTCTTTAGCTCTAAGCACACACATCCACACACACCTACAACAATCATACATAACATAAATTATCTTTGGAAGAAAGATTTTTTTTTCTACTGTAGTATATACTGTATTTTGTTTCACACACGCACATACACACACACACACACACACACACACACACATACACACACAGTCACTGGCCACTTTATTAGGCACCTTGCTAGTTTCCAGGGCTGGACCCCCTTTTGCTTTCAGAACTGCCTTAATTCTTCCTGGCATTGATTCAACAAGGTGTAGGATTGCATATTGACATGATAGTATCACGCAGTTGCTGCAGATTTGTCGGCTGTACATCCATGATGTGAATCTCCCATTCCACCGCATCCCAAAGCTGACCAATTACATTGAGATCTGGTGACGGCGGAGGTCATTTTCATACAGTGAACTCATTGTCATGTTCAAGAAATTAGTCTGTAATGATTTGTTCTTTGTGACATGGTGCATTATCAAGCTGGAAGTAGCCATCAAAAGATGGGTGCGCTGTAGTCTTAAAGGGATGGACATGGTCAGCAACAATACTCAGGTAGACTGTAGCATTTAAACAATGTTCAATTGGTACTAAGGGGTCCAAAGTGTGCCAAGAAAATATCCCCATTACACCACCAGCAGCCTGAACCGTTGAGACAAAGCTGGATGGATCCATGCTTTCATGATCTTTATGCCAAATTTTGACTCTACCATCTGAATGTCGCAACAGAAATCGAGACTCATCAGACCAGGCAACGTATTCCAACTTTCTATTGTTCAATTTTGTTGAGCCTGTGCGAATTGTAGCCTCCGTTTCCTGTTCTTAGCTGACAAGAGCGGCACCCGGTGTGGTATTCTGCTGTTGTAACCCATCTGCTTCAGGGTTTGACATGTTGTGCATTCAGAGATGGTATTCTGCATACCTTGGTTGTAACAAGTGGTTATATGAGTTACTGTTGCCTTTTTATCATCTCTAACCAGTCTGCCCATTCTCCTCTGACATCTGACAGCAAAAAGGCATTTTAGTCCACACAAATACTGCTCACTGGACATTTTCTCTTTTCTGGACCATTCTCTGTAAACCCTAGAGATGGTTGCGCTTCAAAATCACAGAATATCAGCAGTTTTTTAAATACTTAGAGCAGCCCGTCCGGCATCAACAACCATTCCACATTCAAAGTCACTTAAATCCCCTTTCTTCCCCATTCTGATGCTCAGTTTGAACTTCAGCAAGTCGTCTTCACCAAATCTAGATGCATAAATGCATTTAGTTGCTGCTATGTGATTGGCTGATTAGCAATTTGTGTTACCAAGCAATTGAACAGGTGAACCTAATAAAGTGGCCAGTTAGTGTATATTTATATATTTGTATATGTTCCATCTATGATTGAAGCATTTTCAACATACTTTAGATTGCTGTAATTTAAAGGGATAGTTCACACAAAAATGAAGCATTAATTACTTACTCTCATGTTGTTCCAAACCCATAAAAATTGAGTTCATCTTTGGATCACAAATTAAGATATTTTTGATGAAATCCGAGAGCTTTCTGACCCTGCAGACAGCGTGCACCTACCACATACAAGGCCCAGAAAAAGTAATGTTAGGAAAATGTATTATTATTAAAAGAAAAATCTGATTTCATAAAAAATATCTTAATTTGGTGTTCCGAAGATGAGCGAAGGTCTTACAGGATTGGAACGAGATGAGGTTGAGCAGTTAATGACAGAATTAGAATTTTTGGGTGAACTAGTCTATACCTTTAATTCTCACAATCAAATTCATCAGAGCACACACTGCCTAGGTATTAGCTGTATAGATCTGAAACAGTTGGCCTTGCTGATGTCTCTGAAACTATCATAATAAACAAATTAGCAAAGGGAGGTCACATTTTATTCATGTGAGGCGGGGGGGGGGGGGGGATGGAAAGTATGTATGGACATGTGTTACCTATAGAGAGTGTGTGCATGAGAGCGCATCAGAGGTGCACAGATTGAGATCTTCGTGTGTGTGTGTGTGTGGCTGGGCGTAGGAGCTGGAAGACATGTTCTGAGGAGCTGCCAGCATTAACAGAGGCACAGCAATCAGAGAAAAGCTTGAAAGAGTAAGAAAGAGAGAGAGAGAAGATATACAGGCAGTGCAACTCCAACATTCAGCCCTCTATTCTCATCATTGTCTCTCCTCACGGCTCACTCTCTCGGTCTTTGTCTGTCTTTGTCACAACACACACACACACACACACACACATCAACACACACAACACACACACACCACACACACACACACACACACAATACACACACACAAAACATGCCCACTACACACACACAAACACGCACGCGCACAAACACGCACAAACACGCACACACACACACACACACACACATTTAAGTGAGTCCTGGCACCATGGCAAGATCACTCAGCAGGTGCTATTAACATGCATGCGAATAAGTGTACTTGAATATTTATAATTCAGCATTTATGATTTAAATTATAATTTATAATTTAGGTCCACTAAACCATAACCTTTCTATAACAAGCATGGTTAATAGCTATTCAGAATACTAGTGTGGCTATATAAAGAAAAAAAAGAAAATTTCATTATAGTGTTTTTGTTTCCTTGCAGGTATTTTGACAGGTATCCACTTTTGCACATTTTTTGCACATCGCAGCATCCCATGGCTTTGTTGTTTTTTCTGAAAGGAGAGTTATTTTGTAAACACAAATCCCTTTATCCATCAAAGTCAGCCCATATGTTTTTTTAGTCTGAACACGTTAAGGTTCACTTCATTCTCACTGAATGCTTTAAACAAAAACTTTGTGAAAGCAAAAATTAAAATATCGACCACAATAGTTTTTTGAGGTTTTTGTCTATGAAAAAAAAAAAAAAAAAAAAAAAAACATTTGTCTGTGATATTTGTAAATAAAGTAATTAGTCATAAAATGAGCTCAAAACTCCCTCCCCAGCCAAAACATATATGATCTTGAAAAAAAAAGATTAAAAACTGCACATATACACATTATAAAACATCGACTGTGAAATGAGGATAGAGTCCCTATTTTTGAGGACAAGATCACTGTTATTCCATTTGGTGTAAAACTAACAATATGTCTACTAAACATGCTATTCATGCTGTGAAACTGTTACATGATAATAAATAAAAAATGTCCTTGATCATTTTATTCTGTTTGAACAGAATACTTTGATTTAGTGAACTTGCGACAGTATCAATGATGGCTTTATTGAAGGCTTGGGAAATGTCAAGATGTTTTAAAATAGCCTGGTTAATTCTACGATTCAGAGAAGAGTGAAAAAAAAAACTTAATGTAAAGTTTAATTAAATTTTTTTGTGTGTTATAACCTTGACTAACATTAAAAAAAATACCTCACACAAAACTTAGCCTTGCCATCACAGGATTCAGTTTATATTAACATTAAAATGGAAAACAATAAACTATTCACACTGTATTTCTGATCAATAATTAATGGCGAGCACAAGAGACTTCTCTCAAAAACTTAAAGATTCCTGAATGGTTTACCTTTTATTTTTTATTCTAAGGTTGAAATAGACTTCCATAGAGCTTTTTAGGACACGAAAAGCAGGCATTTTAAAGCTTTGCTTGGAGTTAGGAGTATAAAATGAATTAGGAGTTAAGAACTTAACTGAGAGATAATGCGCTACAATTACAGTAAAGCAGTTGTGTTTAATTAATGAAAGAAAATACTTAATATCCATTAGTACTGAAGCAGTATTAAGAAAGCCACATAGAGTATATTTAACTAGTGTCTGATTCACACAAATCATTTCTTTGACTTGTTTTGAAATGACTCTAATTAGAAGCCCTGCACAGCAAAGCTCATGCAATTATCACCCACTTGTCTCTTCAGAGGTGACTGACATGAACTTAGGATCATGATATCTGGCTCATTAGCTCATCATCTTTAGTGCCTGCTTAAAATACTGTAGCTCTGAGAATACAATATGCTCTCTTTGGTTTTGCAGAAAAAGAAGAAATAACAGAGTAGAGGTGTTTATTAGCTATGCATCAATAAGTGATGGCGAAACTGCTCCAAGAGGCTATGAATAACTCCATTTGGAAAAATCGTGAAGAGTGTTCACACTCGTGGGGCCTAAAGAGAGATGTTATA
This sequence comes from Carassius auratus, assembly GCF_003368295.1. Taxonomy (NCBI): domain Eukaryota; kingdom Metazoa; phylum Chordata; class Actinopteri; order Cypriniformes; family Cyprinidae; genus Carassius; species Carassius auratus. The sequence goes on from NW_020525916.1 coordinate 27,514, forward strand.
GCAGGGTCAAAACCGGTGTTTTTATCAGTTTATCAAATGCAGCCTGCACAAATCAACCTTGGAGGACAAAAACGGCACACAATGACTTAGCAATTCAGCTGACTTATAAAAGCACTAATATTATTGTTTTCCCCCCAATTTTTGATGTCCACAAGCCATTTTAAAAACACCATTCTTCTTTTCCTTTCCCTTGCATCATCATCTTCTCCCTCAAACCCCGATAATCCATTCCATTTCCTTTTTTTTTTTCACATTAAGCTTTTAATCCAATTTCTAAAATCACGTCCACCTGCATCTTCTCTCTCCAGTTTATCCATTGCCCTCTCTCAAATTCTCTCCCCTTGCCATCCATCACGGTAAAAGCTGAAAGAGTCGATGAATCCCAGGCTTATTCTCACGTCACAGACATCCAGGTGTGCTGTACTCCGGTTGTCAATCAAACCACTGTGTGTGAGATTGAAGGGCATGCTCTGATCTGCAGGCGTACAGTAAGACCTCCCAATGCTGCAGATGAAGGTCTGGAGTATTTTGTTGATCATTCTGTGTCAATTTAATGTCGCCAAACATGGCTTTGGCCCACTGGAGCAGGTAATGCTGCAAGATTTATGGGTATGTGAGACCGGTGTGTGTGCATTCATGTGTGAGCTAAAAGCTCTCTGT